>NW_027331998.1:1128825-1131325 GCF_048418815.1 Hemitrygon akajei | reverse complement strand
CTGCTCCAAAGGATAAACAGTGAAATTGTCGATCTCACATTATGGCCTTTGCTGAATGAACATTCTCGTCGGCTATCGGAATTATTTTCAGCGAGTGATCACAATATCTGGCGTGAAATATTACATCATAGTCTGGAGCCATTGGGAATAAACCCTGGCTGCCGTCAGTTGTTTTCTCTCCTGATTAAGCGTACAATTGTGATCACTGGCCATTTAACTGCGGCTATGAACTGCTGTCTGAACTTAGACTGTGTTACTCCATATATAAATGTGTTCGTGCACAGACTTAAGTTCTGTAACATGTATCCAAGTGCTTTCAAGATTCAGAATCGGTGTAACTATTGGGATCTGTTCCTGCTACGTTATACTTGAAGAAATCGACAACAGTCGCCAACCACAAAATGATAAAGCTGCCGGATATGGTGAAGAGGAGGATCGCCGAGCGCCGTCTGCTTTCCATTTCCGGGTCACTGCATTTCTCCCCCTTTCTCTGACCCCTCAGTCCCTTACGAACCCGACTGGCCGCTAAAATGTGCCGGACCGTCAGGGCGTTGAGGATCAGAATTAGTGCGAATGGAATCAGTGGGGTTAAACTCTTGTCGAATCGGTCAAAGCTCACCCACTGGTGTTCAGTGAAATAAGCTGGAACGACCTTACAAAACCACAATACACCATCGAGTATCTCTCTTGGCTTATAAACGAAATAGAAGGGGATATTTTTTAAACACATAATAGTGCAGGTTATCACCAGAACCAAGGCCGCGGTCCTTCCCGTGCAGTAGCTGGTTTTTAACTTCTGACAACAAATGGCGACAAACCGATCGAAGGTGAAGGTGACCGTGAGCCAGACCGAACAGTCTCTGGAAGCACCTTTCAGTACAAAGATAATGCTGCACAAGGGATACGTATCCAGGAAGCATCCCGGGAAATAGTACTTGATCCGTGTGCAGAGCGCAGTGACGACAGCCGTCAGATCCCCTGCTGCCATGGCAACCAGGTAGCGTGTGGTGCACGTGGAGAGGCCGCACTTCCCCCGGGACAGGATTGCAATCGCCACTATATTCACTGGGCGGGAGAGAGGTGAAAACAGGTATGGGATCAGAGCTTTGTCTTATTCTGCTATGAATTATTCTTTATTTCTTAATATTCCTCAAAATGCCTGCAAGAAAACGAATCTCAAGTTGGTATGTGGTGATATATACATATCAGATCAGAATTCACTTTGAGCTTTGAAGATTACAATGTAGAACGTTCTGATTGAAACGACTAAAGTTATAACACAATACAGAGGTTAAAATTCTACGCCCAGAAACGAAAGTTCTTCAGGTACTCGGCTCTCAGTTCTGATCTGTAGGAAGAGAAGTCCATTTTATATTTCAATTCTAAGCAGTTCGTAAGAACTGGTTTGGAGTTGTAGGCGGCACTTGATGCTGCAGGGTGAGCGTGTAAGGGGGCCCCTCTCTCCGAGTGGTTTCGGGGTAGACAGAGAGATAAACTCTCGGCAGTGTTACCGGTCAGTGGATGAATGAATCCATGCAAACAGGGCAAATGGATGGATATGGGATTAAGTAAATACAGAGCAGAATACATTCCCCCGGCTGCCCTTCACTCTCAGATGTAACCGGCAATGATCAAATTGATTGAACATCGGAGACGGGGAACTTAATCAGAAAGTGATATCAAAAGACCGAACGTTGTCTCCTTCCCAGTTCTGAGAAAGGCTCTTCGGTCTGAAACGCTCTTTATTTTTTTATGGATACACACAAACCTACTGTTCCATTCCTCCCCCCCCCCCCCCATTGTCCTGAAGACAACGGGCTTGATAACATTATCCAATCTACAATTCCGCTTTGAAACTAATCACCTCTGATGAAGTATCGAGTGCTGAAGAGTAGGATCACAGTCCGCCGCCGGCTTTCCATTTCCGGGTCTCTGCAGTTCTCCCCTGATCTCTGACCCTTCGGACCCTTACGGAATCGACTGGCCGCTTCCTTATCGCTCCCATAAAACCGTAAGACCATGAGACATGGGCGCAGAAATAGGCGGTTTAACACATCGAGTCTTCTCCCCCATTCCATCGTCGCTGATTTATTATCCCTCTCAACCCCATTCTCCTGTCTCATCCCCGTAACCTTTGACACCCTTACTAATGAAGCACATATCAACCTCTGCTCTAGATATACCCAATGAATTAGCTTTCATAAACGTCTGAGGCAAAGTCTGATTCCACATAATCACCACCCTTTAGCTTAACTAGTTGCTCCTCAACTCTGTTCTAAAGATACGTCATCCTAATCTGTTGTCACAGATTCCCTCACCGTAGGAAACAGATTCTCCATGTCTACTCTACTTAGACCTGTCGGTGCTCGAATTGGTTTAGTTTCAAACTGTATATTTTATCATTCCTGGGGTTTACTGTCGTTCATCTCTCCAGTTCACCAATTAATTGACAGCAGAGGAAGATTGGCGGAGGGGCAGGTAGTGTTGAGGAAACAGGTAG
>NW_027331998.1:947260-1095841 GCF_048418815.1 Hemitrygon akajei | reverse complement strand
GCAACGACCATGTGAGTGGGGAGTGCAGGCTGATAAATTGCAAGGAAGTCGTTGACTATAAATGAAAATGCTGGTGAAATCAAATGGAGGGGTAAAGCACGAGCCAAAAACCATGTGTTCTATTTTACCGCTACTCCCCCATAGGTGAGGACAAAATACCACCCCAGTAGTTCCGGTTTTGACGGCAGTCAGCTTTGTCATATTTTAAATATATTTCATATATTATGAGGTAAATAAATCCGTAGCCCCGTTGTGTAAAAGAAATCCACGTTATAGTCAACGTGCTTAGATCGGATGTTTCAAGTTCGACAAGACCTTCGCTCCGTCACAGACTCATACAGAGTTCAGCACGGAATCACATACTCGGACTACCGAGTGCAGGCTAAGCTTCAATTTATACATTTATCCGACCCGAATCCATACTATTATCTGCATCGTTCAACTAAATCTCGTCATTCTACCATTTCTACAATTTATTTACATATTTGGGATCATTTGCGGTCTTTGTCCACGCCGCATGTTTCTTTAGGGGACGGGGGGCGGGAGTGGGGGGTGGGGGTATGAAAGAACAGGGAATCTTATGCCAGTTCGGGGAGAACGTGCAAACCTCGCAGACGCTAATTCACGTCACAATACCTTCGTCACAATATTCTCGGGGGCTATTCTGTCCTCCATTGCCTCACTTGCGGACACCAGTCATTTTGGATTGGCAACAACATCTCCTGCACAATCTCCCTCAGCACAGGTGCACCACAAGGCTGCGTGCTTAGACCCCTGCTCTACTCGCTTTACACATATGACTGTGGGTCTAAGCACAGATCCAATGCCATGATCAAGTTTGCTGTCATGGGCCGAATCAAAGATGGTGACGAATCAGCACATGGGAGGGAGATTAAAAATCTGGCTGATTGGTATGACAACAACAGACACTTACTCAATGTCACCAAAACCACTCTTTGCTATTGGATGGGAATGGGGACGGGTACCCAGTGACTGGACAAGGGGAGTCATTGTTACCGTCCCGAGGAAAGGAGCGGTATGAGATTGCAAAAACTGACCAGTCATCACACTTTTGTCAGTGTCCGGCATGATTCTCGCCAAAGCCATTGTCCAGTGGATGGCATTTGCTATCGATGTGTGTTTGAGGAAGGAGCAAGCTTGCTTCAGGAAGAACAGAGGCTCTGACGAGCAGATCTTCACGCTGCAGAACTTCACAGAGCAGAGCGCAGAGCGGCGGAGATAACTGTATGTAAATTTCGTGGCATTTGAAAAGGCTTTTGATAGCAACCACAAGAAGAGCGTCTGGCGAACTCTCAGATCATACAGGACCCTTTCCAAAATTGTCCAACACATCCTGAGTTTCTATGCACTGCTGGACCCGGCAACCTGAGCTTTGAAGTCAGGACAGGAGTCAGACAAGGCTGTATAATGCCGGCGATATTGTTTAACCCGGTGAATGACTGTGTTCTGAGGGAAACAACGGAAGATAAACAGAGGGACATTAGGTGGACTCCATTCTCTGCTTGGAAGAGCTAGACTTTGCGGATGACCTCACACTACTGTCACAGATACACACACTGTACACTGGTTGGACTCACAGTCAGCCAGAGAAGGACTGAGACCGTGACCCTCAATGCAGAGTCTCCTCCTCTCGTCAAGGCCCGTGGCATCGACTTACCCAGCACCCGCAATGGAGCAGGTCAGTTACGGGAGGGGTAGGGATGCATTCCGCACGTTTTCATTGCGGTGATCGAGTCTGAGGTGTGAACTAATAGAGGAATCAAAGATTGATATTAGGGTAAATATCTTGAGATGTTTCCTAGTCCGGGATATGTCTAATTGTAGGGCACGTCGGATTGAGGGACATCCAAATAAACTTTATTTCGCCCAAAGCCTGTTTGGAGTCTGTTTGAGGGGATGGTGTAGACAGTCCTGGAGCATCTCTAAGACGCAGAGTAAAAGGGTCCAGTAGAATGTTAGTCAATAGAATGAGTGTAATTGTAATGATGCCGATGGACGTTATTAGCTGAAGGAGCCATTTTATTATATAACACTGCGAGGCTACGTACCCGGTGTTACTGGGCCTCCCAAAATGCAGGAAGCAGCTCTGATCCACGTTCAAAACAGAAAGCGATGGATTTCCGGACAGATCCGTGTCAGATCGATTACGATCAACAGAGAATCTGCAGATTCTGGAAATCCAAGCAACACACACAAAATGCTGGAAGAACTCAGGAGCCAGACTGTATCTATCGAAAAAAGTACAATCGTTCGAAGAGTCGTGGCCCGAAACGTCGACGGTACCTTTAATCAATAGTTGCTGCCTGCGCATGCGCGAGGTGCACAGGATCAGAGAGTGAATGTACAGAACAAATGTTGCCGGGATGAAAGATCAGTCGTGGTTTTGATGAAGGACGGAACGGGTTGGTAGGGCCGAGGGTATAGACCCGCTTTAATTTCACATCTTCTTGATGAAGTGCTGTTTTGCCCTGAAGCAGTGGTGCAGCGACTGGTCACATGACTCTATAGGATTCGCTTGTAACTCTGGATGGCTACATACTGTATTTGATATTACTGGAATTACTGAACATGAACCTGACGTTGATACCAAAGACATCACTGAACATGATCACAGATCCAGATGTTTACATAGTACACAGTCAGGCCATTCGGCCCACCATGCCGACACCAGATATAATGCGCCGATTTGTTTTAATCCTGATGTCCAACACTTGACACATAGACAAGTAAACCTGGGCTTTTGTATCTCCGTCTGCACCGGGATCGAATTAAAAACAAAACAACAACATCTCCGCATCGCTGACTATCCACACTGGCTCACCCTGAGCATGCGCACTCAGCTCACTGCTCCTCTCTCTCCATACCCTCGACAGTGTGGACAGGCGCAGCTCAAACACCATGAGGATATCTCAGTTGTTGTTGGGAGAATTTCCGATGGTGAGGGGGAGGGGACAGGAGAGAGAGAGATCAGCTGGTTGAGTGGCGTTGTAACAGCAGCCTTGCACTCAGCGTCAGTAAGAGCAGGGAATTGACTGTGGGTCTCGGGAAGTCGAGGGAACACACACGAGTCCTCATCGGGGATCAGCAGTGGAAAGCCTGAGCCGTTTCCAGATCCTGCCCGGCAGCATCTCTGAAGGTCAATCCTGGGCCCAACATATAAACGCAATTACAAAGAGGGCACAGCAGCGGCTGGACTTTATTCCGAGTGTGGGGAGTCTTGGTGTGTCGGCAAAGACTCCAGTAAATTTTACAGATGTGTCGTGGAGAGCATTCTAACTGTTTGCGTCAGCGTCTAGTGCGGGCGGGACACTGCCAGGTTCGGAAAAAGCTTCAGAAAGTTGTAAACTCAGACACTCCGTCATGGGGACTGGTCTCCCCGGCATCGAGAACATCTTCCAAATGAGATGCCTCAAACAGGCGGCGTCTATCATGACGGACCCCGATCACTCGGGACAGGCCGTGTTCCCATTGTTACCATCAAGGGGGAGGGACAGGAGTCTGAAGATATACAGTCTAGGGTTCCAGAACAAATTGCTCCCCTCCGCCATTAAATTTCCGAATGACCAATAAACTAGTGTTACACCTGCTCACTCTGCTTTTCTCGTTTTCCATTATTTATTTAATTTCATTATAAATGTATTTCTCATTGCAATATGATTATTATTACCGATTGCAATGCCCTGCTGCGGCAAAACAGCACATTTCAGGACACGTTGCCAGTGATGTGAAACCTGATTCTGATACTTTATTGATCAGGCACATCAGATATTTTACTGTTTAAGGCCAGTGTCGTTTTGTGGAGATATTTCTGTACAATGGATGCCTTTGTTCCTTACAGGTGAATGCAGTTTTCTATCAGATTTAGAAACCACACGTATATTTTATGGAATCTTTGGAACACATAAGCACTTCCCAGGGTTTTATTTAACGTGTATATTAAAGAGGGCGCAATATTTCAGCGGGCAATGTATACCAAAGGTGAATTCGATAAAGGCTTTCAGGCCATTGTGTGAGTGTGGATTTGTGTGATTCGTCGTGACTCCCTCTGTGCTACTCCTGTGCCTACAACTCCTTGATCGTGAGTGTCTGGGTCTACATATGCGTGGGTGGCTGTTTGTATGCGTCAGTGTCTCAGTGTCTCGGTGTCCGTCTGTCTTTTGGAAATCTGCACACATTTATATGTATTTGATTATGTGGATGACATTGTAAGTATCTGTGATTTTGTGTACGTGTGTACATGAGTCTGCCTGCGTTTCTCCATGTGTAACTTTGTATTTTTTCTTTGTTATATCCCTGTACGTAGCTTTGTGTCTGACTATTCGTGAGTGCGTTTATGTGCCTGGGCTTTCAGAATGTAAACAACACCCAGAATAATAAAACTCGGGTTAGGGAACCAACGTTAATTTTGTCCGGGTGTGAGACCTTGGTGTGAGTTAACAAAACAGTTGGTGGCGTCCCGAAGTCTATTTTGATGCTGTACAGACGAAGAGTGAAGTATTCACGGAAACGATCCAGAAATGGTCTGGAGCAAATATGAGAACCTGATGTGTAGAGGATAAAACAGTCTCCTCCGTGGATGATCCAGTTGGTTTCTCAGTGTAATTATCTATCAGTTATAGTAAAAAGGATAATGAAATTATTATGGTGGTACTCGGGGATTTAGAACTTACACAGATTATAACAAGGAAAAGTTTCGGCAGGGAGGAAAATTTTGCCACCGTCCGTAATTTCTCTCTATTTTGATATGTGGAAAATTAGATACATTCGAAATGAAACAATTAACATATCACAGAGGAGTAGTTAAGTCTTCAGATATTGTAAAAGTCTGAAACTTGTAGAACCATTGGGAGGAGCTTTGAGTGGGACAAATTGGGACTTTTGTATGTATTGTCGCTGTAAGCCCCTCCCAGTCCATCACTGAGCAGCATCCTTAAGCAGCAGTAAAGGAAGTATAAAACTCATTACAGAAACAGTCTGGAGAAAGCCTGTCTGCTCTTATGGTCCCGGAACACATCCAACACAGTCAGGGAATCTCACCGACACCCCCAGCTTCTGAGGAGGATGAAGCGAGCTGGGCTTCGCACATCCGTGCTGACGTCATTCTGCAGCTGCGCAGTAGAGAGAATCCGAACATGCTGCATCACTGTATAATCTGGAAACTGTACGACAGCGGACAAGAACGGTCTGTAACGGGTAGTCAACACTCCCCAACGTGTAGTCTACCAGGCTACTCCCATCAATGACATATATCGAGAAAGATGCCGGTAAATGACCAGTAACATAATGAAGGACCCTACACACCCTGTACGTAGTCTGTATATCCCATCCCATCAGGGAGGATGGAACGTGATATCCACGGTAGGTCCATCAGTCACAAAAACAGTTGCTTGCCCCGAGCAGTATGAATGAACAACACCTAGACGGCACTCACTAACTCCACCACTACTGTATCATTTCCCGTCTTTCACAGCACAGCGTCACGTTATGGTCATACAAAATCTTTCTATATAAACGATCTATATAAACAATATAAATATAAATTATTTATATTGATTGGCTTTTTAAATCATTTTTATTATTTGTTTTTTTTTCTCAGCTCAAGCTGGTGTAACCTAAGGTACGGTCAGAGACAAGCACACCCATTTCCCAATTGCTACAAACTTTCTGGCCGTTCCAGTGGTGCTTAGTATGGTGGCACCCTAATTGTTTAATACCATTGCTTAGTGACTTCAGCGTGATACCAGTTGCAGATATAAATATCGGGACAATGTATACCCTGGTCATGTGCCAAAGACTTTCAATTTCCTATTCTAATTCAGCATATTTCTGTTGATTTTCGCTGATTGATTTCTGTAAATTTTGTGTGTTTGGAATGGCTATATCTATTAAACAAATGGTTCTTGCCTGTTTATCCTGGATTATTATATCCGGGCGGTTCTTATGGACTGTCTGATCTGTAATAACTTATCGGTCATCATATAATTTGTGTTATTCTGACTACAGACCTGGATCAGGCTTGTATTTATAATCAGGACTGATTTATTTTGTGAGTTTGCATTTGAAAGCAAGCTTTCTGAATTTTTGGTCTTTTCATGTATTTTTGATTTTTGAGTGCGTTAACCACCCGGTTCTGTATTGGACCCGGACTCTGCTCTTTGTTAACTTTTTTCTCAATAGTGGTGACGTCTCCATTTTTCTGGGTCGCTCTCTCATTGACGTTTACTGGTGTATAATCCTTATCAGAATTTCATCTGCTTGCATGGATTGCTGATTCCTGTTTTCTTTGGTGGAAGTAATTGCTGAGAGGTAAATCCTGATATCCTGATGTGTATTTTATATTTTATGGTTTTTGTGCTGCATCAGATCTGTAGTAACAAATCTTTGCTGTCATTTCTCTTGGCTACAGTGAATGACATTATTCGATCGTTAAACCTGAATCACGAATCTTGAAATGTGGCTGCTCCAAAGCATTAACAGCAAACCTGTCGATATAAAATTACGGTCTCACAATATCTAGCGTGAAATACCATATCACAGTCTGGAGCCATTGGAATAAACCCTGGCTGCCGTCAGTTGGTTTGTCTCCTGATTAAGCGTACAATTGTGATGACCGTCCACTTACCTGCGGCTATGAACTGCTCTCTGAACTTAGACTGTGTTACTCCATATATAAATGTGTTCGTGCACAGACTTAAGTTCTGTAACATGTATCCAAGTGACTTTAAGATAAATTCAGAATCGGCGTAATTATTGGGATCTGTCCCTCCGACTATATACTTGAAGAAATTGATAACAGTCGCCAACCACAAAATGATAAAGCTGCCAGACATGGTGAAGAGGAGGATGGCAGAGCGCCGCCTGCTTTCCATTTCCGGGTCACTGCATTTCTCCCCCTTTCTCTGACCCCTCAGTCCCTTACGAACCCGACTGGCCGCTAAAATGTGCCGGACCGTCAGGGCGTTGAGGATCAGAATTAGTGCGAATGGAATCTGTGGGGTTAAACTCTTGTCGAGTCGGTCAAAGCTCACCCACTGGTATTCAGTGAAATAAGCTGGAATGACCTTACAAAACCACCATACACCATCGAGTATCTCTCTTGGCTTATAAACGAAATAGAAGGGAATATTTTTTAAACACATAACAGTGGAGGTGATCACCAGAACCAAGGCCGCAGTCTTTCCTGTGCAATAGCTGGTTTTTAACCTCTGACAACAAATGGCGACAAACCGATCGAAGGTGAAGGTGACGGTGAGCCAGACCGAACAGTCTCTGGAAGCACATTGCAGTACAAAGATAATGCTACACAAGGGATACATCTCCAGGAAGGATCCCGGGAAATAGTACTTGATCCGTGTGCAGAATGCAGTGACGACAGCCGTCAGATCCGCCGCTGCCGTGGCAACCAGGTAGCGTGTTGTGCACGTGGAGAGGCCGCACTTCCCCCGAGACAGGATTGCAATCGCCACTATGTTCACTGGGTGTCAGAAAAGAGAAAACAAGTATGGAAACAGAGTGTTGTCTTATTCCGCTATAAATTATATTGCATTTTTTAATATTCCTTGAAAAGTGAAAGTCGTGTACGGTGACAGATATATACTTAATAATAAATTTACTTTGAACTTTGAATCGGGATGTAAAACATTAGGACTGAAAGGACTAACGTCATAAACAATATGGATGGGGGGGGGGGGGGGGGGATGAATCTCATTGAAACCTTTCCAACGTTGAAAGGCTTAGACAGAGTAGACGTGGAAAGGATGTTTTCCATGGTGGGGGAGTCTAGGACAAGAGGGCACAGAGTCAGGATATTGGGGCGCCCTTTCAAAACAGATACGTGGGAAACTTACTTTAGCCAAAGGGTGGTGAATTTGTGGAATTTGTTGCCACATGCATCTGTGGAGGCCCGTTATTGAGTGTAGTTAAGGCAGAGATTGATAGATTCTAAAGTGGACATGGCATCAAAGATTAAGGACCGAAGGCAGGGAAATGGGGTTGAGGAAGAGAACAAGAAAAGTCTGTCTTGATTGAATGGCGGAGCAGACTCGATGGGCCAGGTGGTCTATTTCTGCTCCTATCTCTTATGGTCTTATGTAATATTTCTTGGTGTATGACCTACCCTGAGAGACTACGAAATTAAAGTCTATCTCTTACTCACCTTATACCCATATAACTCGCCCAATATACGTTTGATTCCCCAGAATAAGTATTGTCGGCTGGTGCACAACTGGTTACCTGCTTGTCAGATGCAGTTTATTTGCAGAACCGTGGTAAATCAAAAGGTAAACACTCCTGAGCAATAAGTCTGTTGAAATTTAGCGAGAGGAAGGAGGAGTTGAACAACACAGTAACAATCAGCAAATAATCAATGAAGCAACCAAATCATTGTGCAATCATTGTGCACATTTGCAGCATGGAAGTGCCTTACAGACAAAATTTACATTTCTTGATTGTTAATGGGTTTGAAATTATTGCTACGTCTCTCTAAAGTTTATTGGATTACCACTGCACAGGAAGGTTTGCCTTGATTAACAGATTTCAGTCAGTAAAAATCAGGTTGTTACTTATGTCATCTCGCTAATGAACATCGGGAATCTAGAATATTGCAGTAAAGGAAACGAAAGTATCTGCAGAAAAATAACAAACAAAAAATGCGAAGCTAGACATGCCAAACATTTTGTTTCCATGTGCCATCATATAACAATGTGTCAGTTGCTCTGAAGTGACCTGTACGTTCATCGAACGTTAAAAGCTGCGATTAACCTGCGACAAATCGACCGATAAATTGTGAAATACAATGCAAGCCGGATCGATAGTCGAGTGGTTACTTCCCAATAATATTTTCAGTGCCTTGTAAAAGTATTCAGGCCCGAACGCTATCTTCACAGAAATGAGAATTGGTACCAGGGACTTTCATCAATCTAACTGAGACTTTTCATTTGTGAATCACGTGCTCCT
Source organism: Hemitrygon akajei (assembly GCF_048418815.1). Classification (NCBI taxonomy): domain Eukaryota; kingdom Metazoa; phylum Chordata; class Chondrichthyes; order Myliobatiformes; family Dasyatidae; genus Hemitrygon; species Hemitrygon akajei. Next base: position 1,086,865 of record NW_027331998.1, on the reverse strand, counting down.
TTTTCACCGCAGAGCCCAAACAGAGAAAACTGCAAAGCATGAAAAACTATAATTTCAGAAAATTGTAATATCAACCTTTCAAAAGTACTCATGCACCTCATATGAATCATCCTTCGCAGCTATTACAGCCAATATTATTTTTGGATACGTCGCTGTTAGCTTAGCGCATCGTGATGGAGAAAGTTTTGCCCACTCCTCCTTGCAAAACTCTCAAGCTGTGCCAGGTTCGTTGTGGACCGTCGGTGGACAGGAACCTTGAAGACGTGACAGAGACGTACAAACGGTAAAGATCAGGACTGTGATTGGACCCCTCAACGACATCAAGAAGCCACGTTTGAAGCCACTCCAAGGTTGCTCTGGCAACGTGTTTGGGGATGTCGTCCTGCTGGAAGACGAACCTCCTACCCAGTTTAAGATTTCTGTCCGAGGCCAGCAGGTTTTTACCGATCACCTCTCAGTACTTCCCATCAATGCGGACCACATTTCCAGTCTCTGCCGATGAAAGTTGTCAGCACAGCATGATGCCACCTGCATCACATTTCACAGTAGCGGTGGCTGATGTACAGTGTTGGATTTACGCCACAGAAGCTGCTTATTGAGGCCAAAGTTTTCCACTTCAGTCACAATACCTTCTTCCATATCCATACGGTATGTTGTAAGAGTCGCTTTGTAAAGTCTCTAGGGGCGAAAATATGTTCTTAGCGATGCGTGTTACGTCCCCATCATCCCATAGGGATGTTTTCCAGCGGCAGAAACGGGAAATCTGGTCAGGATTGATGAGAAGATGCAAGTGCTAAATGTAGAGAGATCCTGGATAAAACCTGCTCGACTCGGCCAGAAAGCCGAAGCTGGGGTGACCATAACCCGGTCGAAAACCTCCGGCAGGAGTTCTAGATGCTGTCCACTGCGGCTGCCCAACTGACCTGCCTCAGTTTGAGCAACTTTGCAAAGAGGTGCGGGATATCTTGCTCCATCACGTTGTGCAAAACTAGCAGTTATTCATGCGTTACAATATTCCTTGTTTCCTGGCCTTTACTGTGAAAGCAGGAGAATGTGATTCACAAATAAACATTCCGAGTTAAATTAATCGCAGTCGCTGGTTGTGATACTCATTAATGTGAACAAAGTGTTGAGCGCTGGGTACTTTTACACTGTAGCAGCTGAATCGGTTTCAGAATTTAATTTGGAAATGTCCTGCTATGTATTTCCCATCACAATGAACATCCATTCGCAGCTTGGAATATTCTAGAGAATATAAACACTCCACTGATCATTTCATTGCGTTAATGTTTAATATCACGCTATTTCACCCAACGCCAATCATACAGCCGACCATGTTTTTTTAAGCCATCTACAGGAAATTTCAGTAAAAGAGCTTCCGTCCTTCATCAAGTAGCGTTTCAGCATCATCAATGATAGCGTTCTTGACCTTATGTAGAACATGACACACCACTTAATCTTGCTTACCGGGCACAGCGATAGCCAGAATGACCAGGTAGTAGGTATCCCTGACGTGGTAAAAAGTTTCCAACATTTCCTGAGTGAATTGCTCGAAGGATTTCAGCAGCCGGCTATCCGTCCCAATGTAAATCAGATGAAGAAATGTCTCTCAACCTTAAATTTATACACCTGCCAATTTCCACGCAACACCAACGTTTTCAGATCGTTCATGGAAATAAATAACAGATTTAAGAATATAGACTACAGTGACTGTGTCAGTGGGTAAAATATCAGCTGTCATTTAAATAGTTTGCAATACTTAATTGGAAATCCCCAGAGTACCGACAAAACAGATTAAACTCTTTGGTGTTGTAATGAAACTTTCTCTCTGCGGTAAGGTCATTGTCCAAAGGGAGACAGACATACGGAGAGATCCATCCTTTCCCCTGTGTAATGTTTCCCTCCTTCCTACCGGCCTCTGATGGCACAGAGGGTAGTGGATTTTCTCCATATCTGAATACGATATATAAGTATATCATCCATGTACTAATCTTTCAGCCTCTGAAATGATTCCAACGCAGCGGCATCTACCACCACTCCAGGCAGGGCGTTTCACGCAGCCATCGTTCTTTGTGTGAAAAACTAGCCCTGATATTCCTGCAATACTTTCCTGAAATTCCCTCAGTATTATGGACTTACATGTTAGCCACTTCCCCCATGGAAAATGGCTCTGCCACTCCATTCCATCCACGCCTCTTATAACGCTGTACACCTCCACAAAGTCACCTCTCATCCTCCTTCACCCCGGAGAGAAGCCACAGCTCGCTCAACCATTGATCACGTGACATGCTCTATAATTCAGGCGGTCTCGGAAACCTCCTCCGCGTCTTGCCTATAATGGGACGACCAAATCTGAACGTAATATTACAAGTGCGGTCTGACGAGGGTTTTAAAGGGCTGCAGCGTTACATCTCGCTCTTGAACTCAATCTTCAATAAACTGAAACAAATGAAAGTAATTGGAATTAATATAACGCCTTGAAAACAAAAGTTCACTCAGCACCAGTGAATACTCTGCGAGAGCTATTATTGGAGTGTCCCAGTTACAGAGCTTTCATCTTCTCACTCAAAGTCCGTGTCAGTGTAATTACCCAAAACCAAGCGGGAGCTCTCATTGGAATTGAACCGGCCGGACTATTTAATTTGCACTGATAAGTACGTTTGAAAATGTCCGACAGAGTGAGCTGGAGGTACACGCACAAAATTCAGGTGGAACTCAGCGGGTCAGGCAGCATCTATGGAGAGGAAAAAGGAGCAGACGTTTCGGGCCGAGACCCTCCATCAGGAATGACGACAGATTCCACCATTGCTGTCTGGCCTGCTGAGCTCCTCCAGCATTTTGTGTGTGTTACTCTGGATTACCAGCATGTGCAGAACCTTGTGGGTTGATGGTGGAACGAGCAGGTTCAGCGGGGTGGAGATAACTGAGGGAGAATTGATGGAAAATTACAGGATAACAATGGAAACATCATTCCCAGTTTAGGACGGGTGGAGCTCAGCTGGCACCGAGTTCAGATATTTAGTCACAGATAAAGAGTAAAGCGAAGAGAACATCACAGAACCGGAATCTGTCGGACTGGCGATGCAGGATTTCCACCGGAAAGTCGTTCATTCCTTTCCTCCCCCCGATGCAGCTGGACACGAGGAGTTCTTCCGGCAGGTTATCTGTTGCTCCGAATTAGAACTGAGAACATGGAATAGAGACCAATACAGGCCCTTCGGCCCAGGATGTTCTGCCGACATTCTAACCCACTGCAAGATCAATCTAACCCAGGGGTTCACAAACGTTTTTATGCCATGGACTCCTATCGTTAACGAGGGGTCTGTTAGCCTGAGGTTGGGAATCCCGGATCGAACACTTTCGTCCCATGTAGCGCTCTATTGATCTGTCATCCATTTCAAACATCAAGGGTTCCAACACCCATACCTGCGGAACACCACAGGCAGGCGATCACCAAAATAACTCTCTTTTATAATCCTCCGTCGCAGCCGATGCTGCGAATCCTATGGCCTAACATTTTGTCGGACCTTGTCCAGGTCGGGTTCTCACTGATGGCCATGTAAACAACATCTGCACTACCCTTTGCTCCCTCCTTGACAGCGGTGGGTCGTGGAGGGGTGTTGAAAGACAGAACGACAGGAAGGAGAGGGACAGAAACAGACAGATAGAATGTGGGAGAGGGAAGAGGGGAGAGGCAATAAGAGAAGGGGAAGTAAAGTGAAAGAAGGTGGGAGAGGTAGATGGAGGGATGGATGGCAAGATACAAACACTCAGTTGGTCGGTCTGCATCTATGGAGAGGGAATGTATTAACATATTTTTTTTTAGATTTATTATTATATTGTCGCTTTCACAACTTCAGCATCCCCCATCCCTAGTTCTGAATAATGAATATTCATACAGCGGTTCCATTGACTAACACACGCAACACTGTCAGCATTCTTCACAGACTTTCCCCACTGTTTGTATCCCGATTCAGGGCGAAAACTGACGACACGTCTGAGAGAGGGAGAGAAAGAGAAAGTGAGATGGAGAATGAATCCTGACATGTTCATATCGGGAGCGGCAGAAGTTCAACGTTCAGAAGTTCAGATTTCGAAGTAAATTTATTATCAAGTTTAAACACATCAGCATGTAGAGTCCTGAGATACATTCCGTTGGCATAAGCAATAAATGCATATTGGAATAATAACCACAATCGGCTCAATTACCTGTTAATTTCCCCTCCTTCCTCATATTCATTACATCCTGAGCTCCCTTTTGCATGCTCGTCATCCTCCTCGTACTTTCCAACTGCTTCCGTTCCGGCACACGATTAGCTACCTTACCTCCGGATTTCTCTCTCCCTCTCTCTCCCCCTCTCTCTCTCTCTCTCTCTCTCTCTCAATCCCCTCTCGCTCTCTCTCACTTCCTCTCCCCGTCTCTCTCTATCTATCCATCTATTTATATTCCTATCTCTATCCCCTCTCGCTCTCTCACTTCCTCCCCTCTCTCCCTCTTTCTCTCTCTCTCTCTTCTCCCCCTCTCTCTCTCCCTGTCTTTCTCTCTATCCCCTCTCGCTCTCTCTCACCTCCTCTCCCTCTCTCTATCTATCTATCCATCTATCTATATTTCTATATCCCTCCGTTCCTATCCCCTCTCGCCCTCTCTCACTTCGCTCCCCTCTCTCTCTCATACACGCGCGCGCACACACACACACACACACACACATACACGCACACACACACACACACACACACACACACACACACACACACACACACACACACACACACACACACACACACACACACACACACACACACACACCCACGTGAACGCTGGACTCCACCATGTTCCCCTGTCGCTTGGCTTTGAAAGCAACATCCAACTCCTTTGCATCATTCCCACTGTATTTCCGGTTTACGGTGACATCACCACGTGTCATTAGGATTCAAAAGGTTAGGCCATGGGATTCGGAACAATCACCACCAACCAAGCAGAAATACAGCACACTATAGCATTACTCCGAAAGCTGCGCTCTGCAGACCTTCATAATTTGCAGGACCTGCAGGTAACTAAATTCCAAATCGCCAATCTCTTGCACATCATTTCCTCTGTGACGGTGACACGCTCATCAAGTTTGCTGCTCTGAATTGAATTTGGTTGTTTACAAGAAAATAAACTCTCACTCACGGCGATGATGAATCGCTTCTTTTGTCCGTAAAAGCAGGACAGGTGAAAGGGACAACTTCCGAAAGGCAAAACACTAAAGTCTCAAGAGATGCTGAATATCATACAGGGAATAACAGAGAGTGGAGGGGCACAAAAACACAATTGGTTACAGCTCAGTAACATTACAAATAAACTGTGTTGGGACAGAGAGGAAAGAAATGATTGGACGCTAATAGCGACAGAAGGAGAGAAAAGGAGAGGTACACGGAAAATGACAGAATCGATGGAATGATGAAGTAACGATAATGTGAATGTAAACAGGAAAGGAAATTGCGTGCCTCGAAACAAAACATGATATCAAAATATTAAGCAGCAAGATTTAAGATTATTTAATTCATTTTTCATATAAGATTAAATTATATACATTGACTGATGTTAAGTTGTGAAGATATTGGGTTTGCTGATGGTGAAGTTCTAAACACAAACCAAGACTTTAAACCTTATCGGATATAAATTGCCCGAATTCTCTCACTAAAGGGATATTGTACTGTAACTACCCAGTCAAAGACCAGTTCAATTCTCTGTTTATTCTCCAATGTGAGTTTAGCCCTAAATCGCCATTATTCGAGCGGTGGAATCCTTCTCCCTACCAAGTTGCAGATACTTCCAGATAACAAAGTACTTTTAAATACAGTTAATTTTATTATCAGTGATGCAAGTTTAATTCGAAACAAAACTATTAAAACTCATGAAAACTCACAGAATATGTCTACCTTAAACATTTCCAAAATATTTCTAAACCACACACTATTTCTGAACTCACAAGGCATCTCTAACACTGATGTACGATTCTGTCTGACTCTCAGTGGATTAGGTTAAGGAAGTTTGCAGCACAGATGGATAATATCAAGTCTTGTAAACTGATCACGTACTGCTGTCTTCTTTTGCTGAAAGATTAAGAAACTGACATTTTAGTCGAAGAGAATATCAATCAACCACATTACGTCACGATATAATAAAACAAGTAAATATGAAACGTTTCTCCCTTTTACTTTGACAAGGATTGTGCCGAACTGAGAAAAGATACACATCATTCCAACTTCAGTGTTTTCTCAGAAAACTAACTGAACTGGGTTTAAATAGGCTGCAGGTGATGAATTGGAAACGAGTGGCAGTTGACTCCTGTTATCTGGGTGGAGACTGGGAGGTGCCCGGCTGTGCAGACTGACAGGACCCCTGACCCATCTACGGTGGCACCGACGGTTCAGGGCGATCCCGATGCGGGCTGTGGAACTCCTCGACAGGCGATCGATCAGGATTTTTATTCCTTTATTAAGATACAACGAGCAGTAAGCCACGCCGCCCAGTAATCCCTTCATTTGAACCTATTCACTTAACAGCGCTATTAGAAAGCATGGTTCAGAATCGCCGGTTCTATGCCGAACCAGGTGGGAAGCGCAGCCGTTGGCTTACTCAGAAGGATGGTCTTCCTCAGAGAAGTGTGCTTTGCACCGCTGTTGTACAACATCTACATGGATGACCAACCGATATATGATGTCCCTCGCCGTTTTATATATGCTGATGACTTATGCATCTCTACCCAAAGCGCTGATTTTAACACCGCGGAGAAAACGCTTTCTGGGGCCTTGGAGGGACTAACATCCTACTATGAGGAAAGCCACCTGTGAGCAAACCCACCGAAGACGCAAATTTGTGCATTCCACCTCAGGAACCGTGAAGACAAACGACAGCTTAAAGTAACCTGGTGTGGGGCAACAATGACGCATCGCGAGCACCCTATCCACTTCAGAGTCACCCCTCACTTTCAAGAACCACACCAGAAAGACAAAGGCAAAAGTGAGCGCACGAAGCAACATCCTGAATAACAAAAATGGGGAGCAAGCTGGAAAACATTACGAGGCAGTGCACTTGCTCTTTGCTATTCCACTGCCGAATACGCCCGCCCTGCATGGGAAAGACCTGCTGAGAAAATGGATGCCGTTCTGAATGCAAGTTACCGACTTATCACAGGTTGTTTTAAACCAACAAACACCAACAACCTATATATCCCGGCGGGTATCGCTTCCCCTGATATAAGAAGAAAGGTAGCCAGCAAGAAAGAACGACTCCGTCAGACATCAGATGAGAAGCATCCTCTACATGCTCATACACCTACACCCAGCCGCCTAAAGTCAAGGAAGAACTTCATGGACACTGTTGTTCAGTTCCAATCAACCCCAGCTGAAGGCCGCATCGCCTTTTGGAAAGACTGGATCGCCAGTCTCAAACAACCCCCAACGATGGGAATTCGACCAAATGAAAGCCTTCCCCTAGGGGCTAATTGCAACTAGGCAACCTGGAAGTGCCTTAACAGACTGAGGACTGGTGTAGGTCGTTCAAAGGTGTCACTAAGCAAATGGGGATATACAACCAGCCGGACAACTTGTGAATGTGCACCTGAACCACACACTATGTAACAGCTCATGCAATGCCCATCGCTAGAGGAACCCTGAACTGTTGCAGATCTTGACCATTTCAACAACAGGGCGCAGAAATGTGTCCAGTTCTGGCTGGGCCATGTATAGACTGTCCGTGGACACGATAAGAAGAAGAAATCCTAACGTAATCACGTCACAGTTTACAATGAACAATGAACCAGTATGCCTTTGGTCTGAGTGTTTCCTCCCACTGTCCAGAGACGTACCGGTTGGTAGGTTAATTGGACACTGTAAATTGTCTCGAGGTTTGGCAGGGGTGAAATCGGGAGTTTGTTATGTGACCAGGGTTGAGGGACGAGGAGGGCCTATTCCGTACTCCATCTCAATAGATAAAATCAATAATAATTACTGCCATCGATCATGTTGAGAGGGAAATTTCAATATTATCACCGCGGCGGCGTGAAGTAGCGTTCTGTATCAGGCCATTCGGCCCATCGAGTAATCTCTGCCATTCCAACATGACAGATTTACTACCCAACTAATCCCATTCTCCTGCACTCTCCTTGTAAAAGTAAACGCCTTTACGAATTAACATTCCAGAGGAAATATCATCCCCACAACCACTCTCTCCAGAACTTCCAATATTCGATAGTTTCAGTGATATCCCCACTCATTCTTCTGAACTCTAACGACTACAGGCCCGGAGCCATTGTTCGTTAAGACTTTCCTTCCCGGAATCACCCTCGTGAACCTCCAGTGGACACCTTCCAATGCCGGCACACCATTTTCTCAGTCAGAAGTCCCAAGACTACTCGGAATTCTCCAACGGCATTCTGAGTATTGTTTTATAAAACGTCCGTTTAAATCCTTGCGCCACTTTTCCAATTCTCTGGAAATGAATGCTAGAGTTGCATTAGTCTTCCTTACCGCCGAGTTACCCCTCAAGTTAATCTTTCTGTAGCTCTGGGCAAGGAATCCCAAATCACTTTGTGCCTCTGAATTTTAAACCCGACGCACCCACACCACCTCGTTTAGAAAATAGTCTGCACCTTTATTCCCCTACCAAACTGCATGACCACAAACTTCCTTACAGTACTGTCCATCTGCCATTTAACCCAGGCACCTGTTCATATTCTATACCTTCACAGTATGGTCTGGGACAATTTTGACTCAGCCCAAGAATCCCCTTATAACAAGTGTCTATACCAAATTGTGAATCACAGATCAATTTAGAATGTATAAATAGCCCATCTGATATTAATAAAAGGGTAATTAATCCTTAATTAATGCTTCAGAGATCTAAAATCCATTTCAAAGATACGGTTCAAATTTGACAATGCACAAAAATTTGTAGCACCTGTACAAAAGTATAAAATTTTTAAATATTTTTATTTTTGCGCATTTTGGGTCAGTTTAGGGAAAGTCATCAAATTTCGGCAAAAAATGGCATTTAAGGTGTTTTTACTGCTGTCAAATGGCAAACGGGTTAAATTTGACCCGAAAAGTATGTAAGGGTTCTCCAATCTGTCTCTCATTCCACAGACTCCCCGCTTCCTTCACTCTCAATAGACCAGCTGCTGTGAGAACATTAGAGAAACCATTCTCCAATCTGTCTGTCCTTCCACAGACGCCCCGCTTCCTTCACTCTCAATAGACCAGCTGCTGTGAGAACATTAGAGAAACCATTCTCCAATCTGTCTGTCCTTCCACAGACGCCCCGCTTCCTTCACTCTCAATAGACCAGCTGCTGTGAGAACATTAGAGAAACCATTCTCCAATCTGTCTGTCCTTCCACAGACTCCCCGCTTCCTTCACTCTCAATAGACCAGCTGCTGTGAGAACATTAGAGAAGCCATTCTCCAATCTGTCTGTCCTTCCACAGACTCCCCGCTTCCTTCACTCTCAATAGACCAGCTGCTGTGAGTACATTAGAGAAACCATTCTCCAATCTGTCTGTCCTTCCACAGACTCCCCGCTTCCTTCACTCTCAATAGACCAGCTGCTGTGAGTATATTAGAGAAGCCATTCTCCAATCTGTCTGTCCTTCCACAGACTCCCCGCTTCCCTCACTCTCAATAGACCAGCTGCTGTGAGAACATTAGAGAAGCCATTCTCCAATCTGTCTGTCCTTCCACAGATTCCCCGCTTCCTTCACTCTCAATAGACCAGCTGCTGTGAGAACATTAGAGAAGGTAACAGACAAGCAGAGATAGCCTGGTGCTGACGACGTTCCTCGGTGAAGAAGACAGACACAATAACCTTCCCCCGATATTATTACATACGCAGGTTATGTTGACATTTGGAAGTTAGTAAGATTGCCAAACACTCTTCTGTATCCGTCTGGTGCATTTTGGTTTGTGAAACGGAGACTGCACTAAGTTCTCAAGAATTATTGTTCAATAATGTCCAATACCTGTTACTTCATCTTCTCCGGAGAATTTAGTTGACATTAAGACCCTGTCCCGAGGAAAGTGCGGCCTCTTCACCTGCACCACTCGATACCTGGTAGCAATGTCGACAGCGGATCGCCGGTGTGATCTTTGAAGTCGTTTTGTGTCATATCAGACACTATTATTTCCCAGTAAGTTTCCTGCCGCTCACCCCTGTTTGCACTATTACCGAGATACCTAGCCGTATGATCACAGATCGCTCTGCCTGGGTCACCGTCAACATCATCTGCCATTGATTTGTGGCTTTATTTTGCAAAAGCTGAAAACATTACATTACACCGGGAAACGATGGCAGCGATCATAGAGACAGATGAAAGTCTGTTCAGTGTTAGTAACAGGCCTTCCAAGCAATACAAACAATCAATAACGTGCCTTGGATCTGTGCTCGGCAGCCCAGATTTTACACAAACCCCATATTTTGACCGGCTCGATGCCGATTCAGCTCCGCTCTGTCCTTTTGCTTTGATTCTACTGCTCAGGGTTCTGTCAGCATCTCCAGTTCCATCGGTTGTGATGGCCTGGAGAAAGGTTTCAAAGTTTGCCTGTTTCAAGAAGGCAGGTGTGATGGCACTTTGTGAAGAGCACACTTGGACTCTTTTGTAGATAAATGGATGAAACGAGTGAATTAAGTCAATCTATGAAGACTATTGATCATGGCTTGGGTCACAGTCTTGTAACGACACTGCCCAGAAGAGGGCAATGGCAAGCCACTTCCGCAGATTTTTTCCGAAAGACAATCATGGTCATTGACCTGCGTCATACAACACGGTATGTAATGATGATTATAACGATGATGATAGTGACGATTATAACGATGATGATGATGTTGAAGAAGTCGGTTTGGGAACAAATACAACCCGTGTTGCAAAGAAGATAAGGACATATTTGAAACATGGACACACGGTGGGGATGACAAAGGCCCTCGCCAGCACTGACACAGTTCAGATCAAAGTCAATGCCGATTATATGGGAAAAGAGCTCGCACAATTATCTTCCGTGACTGGCCCTTGCGGCCCAACGAGCCCGATCCGTCCAATTGCATCAATGTAATGAATTAACCATCTGACCAGTGCGACTCTGCAATATCGAAGGAAAGTGCAGCACCCGGAGGAAACCCGATCGATCGCGGGAGGAACAGATGAAGTGCTGATAGACAGCGGCGGTGATTGAATCCAGTTCACTAGCGCTGTGACAGCATTATGCTGATCGCTATGATTATTAATACACAATTCGCAGCGACGCAGTGTTGATTTTAAGTCCCGAGATCTCAAGTTCCAGGTGAATATGTTGCCTTTTCTCCTGCATGGTGTAACAGGTAGGTACTTTCAACAATAATGATCAGTAAATGTACAAAACTACCTCCCTCTGTGCACACCCACTAGGTTTCCCCGGCCCTCCGTGAACAGTGAAAGAGTAGAAAAGGTAATAATCGTAAATGGCGTCTATCGTGGCCCGTGATTCCTCTTGATCCCGATGTAATCCCCAAATATCCGACATGGGTCATTTCTGTGATGGTGAGTTCCCGTAGAGTTGTCACTGCCTGTATTCCTGAAATCCTCTATTTTCTATCATTTCAATCTAGAATGTTCTGATTTCGTTAACTGAATATCAGCTGACTGACTTGTGTCATCTTCTCATGGGATCCGGCCCAAGGCTACAGGCAGGGATGTTTTCTGTCTCCGTCCTCCGTACCTGTGCCCCAAGTAATTGCTTTTATTATTTCCAATTTTGTTTGCTTCAAATCAGTCCAACCACGTCCAACCAGGTCCATCAGTCCAACCACGCTGGAGCTAGAGCACCAGATCGTAGGTTGTTCCTTCTAATAAACATAATTAGCAGCTTCGAATCTGGAAGTGTTCTCATGTTCAGCAGGCCGTCCAGAGAACACTCATTGATAGCTGAATCGTACATTTTCCCTGATTAAGCGAACTCGGAGCAAGAACCTGGTCATCATATAGTTCACAAGATGGCGGCTGCAAGAACAGTCTCACAAAATGTCAGCCCTTATTCCTGAGATAAATGTCAGCAAAAAAGATATTCTCTTTTTGTGAATTTTCACTGCCGTTGCCTCATTTCTATTCATTGTTTTGCATTTTTTAGATCTATTCTGGGAACATCTTCCCCTCTCAATATTAACAACATTAATTTTTGTTAACAACATTATCACCCTATTCTCATTCCCTTGACTGTGGTTAGTATAGTCATGCACCCCGATTGCTTGTGCTACACTCACATTATATGAAATATAATATTTACTCACTGAATTCAGATATTTTACAACTAAATCGTCTTTCTGTTTCACACGAACATCACCTTCGAAATTGCGCACAATTTTAGGCATCACCTTCTAGGCATTTCAGTTCATCAACGTACCTAAAATTTGGATTAGAACATAAAACATAGCATAGTACAGCACATTACAAGCCCTTCGGCCCGCAATGTTGTGCCGGCCCTCAAACCCTGCCTTCCATATAACCCCCCACCTTAAATTCCTCCATATACCTGTCTAGTAGTCTCTTAAACCTCACTAGTGTATCTGCCTCCACCACTGACTCAGGCAGTGCATTCCACGCACCAACCACTCTCCGAGTGAAAAATCTTCCTCTGATATCCCTCTTGAACTTCCCTTAGATTAAAGCCATGTCATCTTGTACTGAGCAGTGGTGCCCTGGAGAAGAGGCGCTGGCTGTCCACTCTGTCTATTCCTCTTAATATCTTGTACACCTCTATCATGTCTCCTCTCACCCTCCTTCTCTCCAAAGAGTAAAGCCCTAGCTCCCTTAATCTCTGATCATAATCCATACTGTCTAAACCAGGCAGCATCCTGGTAAATCTCCTCTGTACCCTTTCCAATGCTATCACATCCTTCCTATAATAAAGTGACCAGATCTGGGCACAGTACTCCAAGTGTGGCCTAACTAGCGTTTGCTAGAGCTGCAACATTACATCGCGTCTCTTGAACTCTCTCCCTCGACTAATGAAAGCTACCACCCCATAAGCTTTCTTAACTATCTCATCTGCCTGTGAGGCAGCTTTCGGGGATCTGTGTACATGTACCCCCGATCCCTCTGCTCCTCCACACCACCAAGTATCCTTCCATTTACTTTGTACTCTGCCTTGGAGTTCGTCCTTCCAAAGTGTACCACCTCACACTTCTCCGGGTTGAACTCCATCTGCCACTTCTCAGCCCACTTCTGCATCCTATCAATGTCTCTCTGCAATCTTCGACAATCCTCTACACTATATACAACACCACCAAACTTTGTGTCGTCTGCAAACTTGCCAACCCACCCTTCTACCCCCACATCCAGGTCGTTAATAGAAGTCACAAAAAGTAGAGGTCACTAGTCACAACCCTCCAATCTGAATGTACTCCCTCCACCACGACCCTCTGCCTTCTGCAGGCAAGCCAATTCTGAATCCACTTGGTCAAACTTCCCTGGATCCCATGCCTTCTGACTTTCTGAATAAGCCTACCGTGTGGAACCTTGTCAAATGCGGTGTGCAACATTATCGCCAGCCACGGACGCAGTTTGGCTCCTCAGTTCAAGAATATCTTTCGTTTGCCTTATTGGCGAGTCTTGCAATTACTTCAGAACTTAGTCCATTGATAGATTATCTTCCTTGACTCCCCTACAACTCTTATCCAGTCTGCAGTCGCATGAGGCATTGGTGGCTAGTCCATAGCAACGTATTCCTTTAAATATCGCTGCTTATCTGTGCGACTTGAGAGAGAGAGAGAGAGAGAGAGAGAGAGAGAGAGAGAGAGAGAGAGAGAGAGAGAGAGAGAGAGAGAGAGAGAGAGAGAGAGAGAGAGAGAGAGAGAGAGAGAGAGAGAGAGAGAGAGTAAACACCAGAAAACTCGTGTAATACAGTCATATGGAAACAGAAAAGGGAAAATAACAACGTGAAATAAACTTTAGTAGGGGAGCAGAGAACAAGAGGGGGAGAGAGAGAGGGAGTACGAGAAAGAGAGAGAGCGATGAGGAAGGACAGAATGAAAGCGGTGTTTTTCACATTTGCGGGTGTGACAGTAAACACAAGAAAACACGTGTAATATTGACACTGGGTGATTGTAGATGATGCAGATGATATGATACGATATGATATGATTGAGTAAATGGCGGGAGGCAGTGAGCCGTGTCATATTTTCTTCATGGCTCTAGAGAAGCAAACATGGGAGGACGCGTTTCTCGTAACATTGTCCCGAGCAGCTTTCACCCGAATAGTAATGGTTCTGCACTGCCCGTCCGTTTGGCTTATAGGAGAGAACGTATCGTCAAAATCACGGGAATGTACCAGGGTCAGACAGAGAAATGGTCCAGGAATATTGGATTGTGTTCTGATACTTTTCTTCAGTGAAACATTTAATACTGAAAATTTGTCCTCACAGTGGTGCGAGCCTGTTCTAGAGATTACCGTCTCTCTCTGCCTACCAACATGAAACAATGAACAAGCAGAAATGGTTTATGGGTGTCAGGGTACTACGGTCATTGGTATTGTAAATGAAATATATTGTATACTGTTGTCCTTTTTTCTGACTGCTTTTCTTTCCTCGTGTTCTTTTAATGTTTCGTTTTGCAATTTGACGTCTCTTCATCTTCTCTCGTTATCAATTCCTTCGGTACCTGTCGGATCCCTCCATTTAAGGGCATATTTCTGGTATTACCTAAATAGACAGGTGATCCAGAACGAGCGATTAGCTCTCTCTCTCTCTCTCTCTCTCTCTCTCTCTCTCTCTCTCTCTCTCTCTCTCTCTCTCTCTCTCTCTCTCTCTCTCTCTCTCTCTTTCTCTCTCCCCCCCCCGTTCTCTGCTCCCCTACTGAAGTCTGTTTCACGTTGTTATTTTCCCCTTTCTGTTTCAATATCGTTGACACGAATAGTTACACAGTTGATACTTTACCGTGATGACGCATGGTATGTTAACAATTTCCTGCTTATTTTCCTAATGTATTACCTCTGGAGTGTATGCTCCACATTAAACACGGAATATTGCAAACTAAAAAATCGATCAATTAACAAAATAACAACCAGATTGCGATGCAGCAGGAACAAACACAACAAATATAACGAACGCAGAACGGAATCGGAAAAATAAAAAAAAACAGTGAATATTTGTCACAGTACAGTATCCGTACCAGGCAGTGACGCGGCATGTTATGATGCCCGCAACTCCACATCTCGAGAGCGTCGTGGGCATTATGTTGGGGGTTGTTGCAAGGGAGCGAATAGGAAGAGGGAGACAGTGGGTGGAAAAGAGCGAGACTGAGAGAAAGAGATGGAGAAGAGGATATGTGTATCACATTTAGGAGGTGGGAATAGAAACATGGGATCAAACATTTCAGGTGATTCTCGATGATCCACTTGACGGAGCTCAGGTAATGGAAGGAAGTTCTGAGCCGGATCAATTTATCGCGGGCTTGTAAAAACTTCAGCAGGACAACGTGTTTCACGCATTATGGTCGTGGACAGCTTCGCCCCAAAAACAATCGTTTTGTATTAACCACCCATTTCGTATATGGGAGCAAATTAATTAACTTGTATCATAGTTCAAGTGAAAAGAAGTTGTATTTCTCTTGACGATGTTTGTGGCTGCTGTAGTTATTTGTCTGTGTTTTTAAAGAGTTATTCGTAACCTAACAGGACAGTTAAGTAGGAACAATTTATTTTGGATTTACAATCTCTCATGAACCATGAAATGTGACCCACATTTCCCTCCGCCAGTTTTACAAACAAAACCTGGACTGATTTACCATTTTGCGCCCTTTTCAGAGCATCGTCATTTATCCTGCAGCTTTGACCCATCACACAATGTCCCCGTTTCCCAGCTGCCGGCTGCGAAAATCACAGGATTCCTTCTCTCACACTCTCACCCTGTCTCCTGCACTTGCCCTGTTCACTACTGCCTCAAACAGAAAATTTCACCCGGTCCCCACAACATTTTCCAATGAAACTCTTCCTCCATCCGGCCTTGTGTAGATTCCCCTTTTGTTCTCAGCTCCTCGGACAATATCCCAAATCCAGCGACTTGCTTCACGCTTTTATTTTCCCCTTTCCCCAGCAATATGATCGCACTTGAACGTCAGTGTGTCATGATGTCAACCTTCTGCAGGAATTTGATAAAGCTCATCATTATCTATTGAATTTACGAAATTTAGGATTACTGAAAATCACGTGGTAGGCAATAGACTTTCGATTTTCTCTTTACCTGCACGCAAACTTTTCAACTATACAAAAGGATTTTACTATAGTTTGCACATTTTCCCGTTCAATGTCAGTATGTATTTCACGCCATTTCTCAGTTCCTCTCTGAATTTCCGCTGCGTTAATCCATAGATACACGTGTTTGTGCAGGTACTGAGGATCTGCATCATAAACCCAACCTCCTGGACGATGTACACTGGGTCATTCAAGAACCGATCGGGGTAAAAGAAGTTCCTCACCGGCCAGTTCAAAGAATGCACGACATATATCATCCATAGTAACATGAAATTGGCCGAAATGGTGAAAAGTAAAATCATGGACTTCTTCCGATTCTTCTCCTCTGCATCATCCTTTGAATTCTCTCCATTGTTTCGGAATTGCTTGCGAACTTTATTGGCCGCGATAATATGTCTGACAGTCAGAGCATTGCAGAGTGAAATGAACAGGATTGGTGATAAGGGGGTGATGATGCTGTCGACCCACTCGAAATCTTTCCACATCGGTGAGGTTAAATATTGAGATGTTAAAACGCAGCCCCATCCGACATTGTTAATATAAACTAAAGGTTCAAACATAAAATGGAAAGGGATAGTCCTCAGGAAGATTAATACAATCACACCAGCGATAATCACAGAAGCTGTTTTCTCGGTGCAATATTTTAACTGAAGTTTCTGACAACAAATTGCTACAAAGCGATCGAAGGTAAAAGCGACGGTAAACCAAACAGAACAGTCCACAACGATAATGTACGCAACAAAATTGATGCTACACACCGGCGTGAGAAACAGAAAATTCAATGAGAAATACATGAAATTAATGCGACGTATTATCACTTCGACAATAACCACCAGCAGATCCGCCGATGACATGGCCATCAGGTAGCGAGTGATGCATTTGGACAAACCGCACCTTCCTCGTGACGGGATCACAATTGCCACCAAGTTCACTGCAAGAGACAGGAAATCTACAATTATGTTGACATAATTTCGGCATATAGAAAGAGATTTAAATATATAAAGAGACAAGTACAATTTCTTCCAATTCTGTATTGAATACATTTCAGTTTATGATTACACGTTATCTCCTGCATGAAAGAATCGAAGAAGTAACTTTAATTGTTGAAGTTACTGGATGTGATGACAAATCGCGAAATGCAATTTTATTAACAATCACAACAGTCCCGACGACTGACGATCGACCCTAAAGTTTTGATAACTTTCTCTGTGCAAATCTGCTGCTTTACCCGCTTACAATTTCCAGCATTTTTAATTTATTTACCTGTTTTTATAGGAACAGGGAATATTTTGGAATTTTACAGTGACCGGTGAGAAAAAACCGTCCAAGACCTTTTTATTGTCTCTCTAATGTACGGTCGTCCCTGACAACAGTCCGACTGTCCCATTGCTCTGTGCTCTCTGCCACAGGCAGGGCTTCTCATATTACACCGGGCAATGATAATAGTCACGCATTAGGATTTAAATCAGGAGACATGTTTCAGTCAGAAAGCGGCGGGTCTCAGGAGTCCCCTTTCCTGGAGGGAGGTAGATGACCAGACATTGATTTTGTCCAAAGTGAAGGAAGATATATTTTTAGATTTTATTTTTATGAATTGTGGTATAAGCGGCAGAGCGGGATACATGTTTTTTGAGTCTATCTTGGTCCGAAGGAACGTCCCTTCGATTGTTTGTATGGCAGACTCTCGAAAAGAATTAAAACAAAATCCGTTGGCGGACCTCAGAAGTGTGTATCTATCGCGTTTCGGGTCGAAGCATTGGGTTCAGACCAGTGACTGTCCATCATCTGCATCTCCGAGTCTCCAGAAGAACGGGAACTACTGGCGATGGGCATCGCTAACTACAAACGCGACAAATCACTTATTCTATTCAACTCACTTATTCAACTCACAGACCTCCGTTGATACCCCTTCCCCCCCCCCTTACCCCCATCCCTATCTATTATTTTAGTCTGGTTCTCTTTTTCTTTCCCCCCCCTCACTATAATCCCCCCCCCCCAGCCCTACGTTTCTTTCTCTTTTATTTCCCATAAATCTCCACCTTCCCCCCAACCCATTTTCCTCCAGCCTATCACTTCCTAGCTCTCTACTTTAACCCACCCCCCCACTTCTTATCCCCCCTCGACTATCCCATGTTACTTCACTCCTGATGAAGGGTTTCAGCCCGAAACGTCGTCACTACCTCCTCCCATAGGTGCTGTCTGGCCTGTTGAGTTCTGCCAGCATTTTGTGTTTTTTTTAAATTAAATCACTTATTCTAGTCCGCTGGTGAACCACAAACGGAAAGAAATAAGCAGTAGAGACTTCCACATCAATACCAAATTGCGAAATCAAGATAAAGGGCAAAAATTGCTGATTTAATATGTCTGTATGATGTTCAGAACAACCGACATTAAAGAAAGAAACATTAATTAACTTTGATCTGATCCCTGTGCATCAATAGAGCCTTTTCACGTATTTATCTTACTTACTGAAATTTATTGAAGCAGGACATTTCCTTGTCTCCGTTAATATTTCATTAAAGAACATTTGAAACTTCTGCTTTTATCCACACTAAACACTCCGCAAGGATAAAGACTGACGGCAGCCGGACAATGACATTTAACTTCAATCGTCTTTATCTCACCTGGGACACCGACGGCAGCAAGAACCGGGTAATAGATCCGGTCTATCCGGAAAATTAGCGGGTACACCATCTTCTCGCGAATCAGACCTGATCATCCCAATGAATCAGGTTGCTGAATGTAGTCGTTATTATAGTCCGGAGTAAACTCCGTGGGGAGAGTCACAGCAGGGATGCTAATTACCATTGCATTTACAATCCAGTAAACAACACAGCTAATGAATCAAGTTTTTCCTTTATTTTGTCCTGCAGTCATTTTCCTTCATGAGTGGTCAAGAAAAAATAAACAATTTTAAATCTCTTTGAAATGCCTTCATGAGTAGAATCTGATTTTTTCCACAACATGTGATGCTACGTGCTTGGCAAATCCACACAGAACAGAGCAGAATGGGAGACAACAAGAAACAAAAGACCAACAACAAAAAAAGCTCCGTTTCTCCCTCCAAGACAAGCACATACACGGGTCTCCAACGACGGAAAAACACCCTCTTGTTCAGCCTCCGGCCTGCAGCGGACTCGGGCACGGAATGGCTCACAGACACTCGTCCTGGAACAGTCATCTGTAGTTCTCAAGCCGGCGACCACACACAGTCACTTAATTCTATTTTCTGTTTTTTTTTTAATTATTATCAGATTATTACCATCTTGAAACCACTTAGCAGGAGCAGAGTGGAACGAGTCTGAATATGTCTCACAAATCGGATTTTGCTGTTTAAATACTACCTCTGCACGAAGGCATTTGTTTACGCGGCCACCTAGTCCAGGTTCTGGGAGAGGGTGAAGAATGTGGTGAACTATCTGCTCACCTCAGTGTGTTAATGGGTAACCACCCATGATCTCAGGCAGAAATGGCCACAAAATCCTTATTCCAGCCACTGTTATTCACCACTTCATTAAGGACACGGCGCTGCCGGGCTCACTATCAAACCAATAACCTGTCTCATTGTCTTTTACAGATAGTAACTGGAGTCGTTTTAACAATCCCCTCTGGCACATTGCGGAAGCCAACGGTCTCCGTGTTTAAAACAAAACTGTCCCCACAAACTATTTTGAAAAAGTAACATTCGCCACATCTTAACTTCATGTTCATTGTTTTTTATATCGGACTCCTGAGAGGAAAGATTCTCAAAATCTACCTTATCACTCTTCACCGGAGTCGGATGGTATCGAACTCGGGACCTCTCGCCCGGATGTCCAGCACTGATGCCACTACGCCACCAGCCGGCCAATAATATTATGTCGGCTGTTAAATCCACGGCGACTTACAGTTGTAAGCTGTCTATTTTTGTTGTCTTATTTTATATAAATCCGTAACCTCTTTCAGTCCAATGTAAACATAAAGAATATTTGATTATAAGCAAATATCCAATTTACAATCCAAGTAAAACGCTTCTGCTCTATTGTTAAACAACTCTTCTTAGATACAATCTTTGTAATGCAGAAATACAAAAAAGTAATATATCAAAGAGAGAGTGAAATTAAACAGGTAAAGTCAAAATCCAAAGATAAAAGAAAGTTTGTATCCGAGTGCGCATGTGTTACTAAATGCGATATTCAGATTCATTTTCTTGTCGGCATTAGTGGGAGAAAATAAACAATTTTAGAATTGGGCGATTCGTCACCACCATTGATTCGGCCAACACTGGTCAGTGAATCCCGTCCAGGAGCCCGATGGCTGCTGACGAACCTGACGGATTGAGACCGGGGAGTCCCGCACGTCCCACCCGCCGGCAGCAGCGACAAGAGATGGAGACCGGTCCGACACAGACAGACGGCGCTGATCACCTGTTCGGTTTCAGCTCTCACTCTCGACGATTTTAATTTCGCTCGACGGTTTAATCTTCACGGAGTGATGGAGCCGACCGCGTGTTCGTGTCCCGCCACCAGGAAGCAACGCGGCCCCCCGCAGCGATGGCAGTCTCCGCCCTCATCTTCACCGTATCCTCAAGGTGATCACAAAATCCCCGAATCATTTAGTCTGCTCAAAGTACATCCTGAAAAGGAATATCACACACTACAACGAATCGCTGTCCAGAAGAGGAAGAGTATTTAGAAGAGGAAGAGTATGGAGTAATTTTGTGAGCTGTCGGGAATATTGCCCTTTCGGCATGCATTTTCTATCTCCCGGTGTAATTTGTAGACCATATTCTTACCACTGTTTGGGGTCTGTGTACAACTCCCATCAGGGTCTTTTCACCCTTGCAGTATCGAGTAGTTTTGTGATCTGGAGTGAACATGTCGCCCTTGGTCTCTGATCATTTGTCATGTCTACTGGCGGTGAATGTGGAGGAGATATTACTGACAATCTGAACTGACCGGGCTCTGCCAATGAGGAAATCGGGCATCCAGTTTCCCGGGAGATGCTAAAGCTCAGGTCATGTACTTGGTGACAGGTTCTGAGGGGGTGACGGTGTTCAATGCTGAGCTGGAGTCTATGAGGAGCATCCGGTCGTAAGTAACTTCCTGACCGGATGTTCCAGCGCTGAGTGAAGAGCCAATGAAATGGCATCTGCTGTTGACCCCGTGTGACGTGATGCAGATTGGATCGGAAGGAAACAACTCCTCAGTTGGAATTGATGTGGTTCATGACCAACCTCTCAAAGCGCTTCATCGCAGCGGATATAACTGCTACTGGTGGGTATTCACCCGGGCAGATTACCACTTTCTTCCTGGGCACCGGTAGGTTTGATGCCGGCATGAGCAGGTGGGTACCTGGAACTTCCGAAGCAAGAGGCTGAGAATGTCGATGGTACACCGGAGAGTTGATTGACACAGATATCCAGCACTCAGCCGGCAACACCGGGTGGGCCAGATTGTATCCACGGGCTCACGTTCCAGCGGGATGTTGTCTCGTCGACATCAGCGACAGGGAACGTGGTGTCAGACTGACCCTGAACAGAGGAATAGCTGTGGTTCTATTTGTCACCGATTTGCATCTTCATACACCCGCAACTGACAGTCGCCGGCATGTTAGCTTTGTCCGTCCACTGTGTCCGGCGAAGGAATTCGATGCTAATAGGTTGAACAATTTGTGGGGAGCATCCGGTTGATGCATTTCCGCTCTTCTTTACGAGGCGGCTCAGTCCTTTTTCAGAAAGCTGTCGGGAATCTCAGTGAAATATCCGGCCGCATCATCAGGTCCATGAATAAAGCTACCAGTGAGCGGAATTGTCCGATACAGTCTCTCCGTTCGTGTTTCACCATTCAATGCAGCGACGTCATCATTACGGGCGGCTATTGGGCGGAGGCGGACTTCTCCGTTATCCGCAACAAATTCCAGCGGGTACCCCCACTCGACAGACTTTCAGACCAATCTCTGGAAGCGTTCTGTGTCCACGCCAAACCTGCTGAAGCAACGGGTCCCTGGTTTGTTATCTGTAACAAATTCCAGCGGGTACCCCCACTCGACAGCCTTTCAGACCAATCTCTGGAAGCGTTCTGTGTCCACACCAAACCTGCTGAAGCAACGGGTCCCTGGTTTGTTATCTGTAACAAATTCCCCGGGTACCCCACTCGACAGCCTTTCAGACCAGTCTCTGGAAGTGTTCTGTGTCCACACCAAACCTGTTGAACTCACGGGTCCCTGGTTTGTTATCTGTAACAAATTCCAGCGGGTACCCCACTCGACAGCCTTTCAGACCAATCTCTGAAAGCGTTCTGTGTCCACACCAAACCTGCTGAAACAACGGGTCCCTGGTTTGTTATCTGTAACAAATTCCAGCGGGTACCCCACTCGACAGCCTTTCAGACCAATCTCTGGAAGCGTTCTGTGTCCACACTAAACCTGCTGAAGCAACGGGTCCCTGGTTTGTTATCTGTAACAAATTCCAGCGGGTACCCCCACTCGACAGCCTTTCAGACCAATCTCTGGAAACGTTCTGTGTCCACACCAAACCTGCTGAAACAACGGGTCCCTGGTTTGTTATCTGTAACAAATTCCAGCGGGTACCCCACTCGACAGCCTTTCAGACCAATCTCTGGAAGCTTTCCGTGTCCACACCAAAGCTGCTGAAGCAACGGGTCCCTGGTTTGTTATCTGTAACAAATTCCAGCGGGTACCCCACTCGAAAGTCTTTCAGACCAATCTCGGGAAGCGTTCTGTGTCCACACCAAACCTACTGAAGCAACGGGTCCCTGGTTTGTTATCTGTAACAAATTCCAGCGGGTACCCCACTCGACAGCCTTTCAGACCAATCTCTGGAAGCTTTCCGTGTCCACACCAAAGCTGCTGAAGCAACGGGTCCCTGGTTTGTTATCTGTAACAAATTCCAGCGGGTACCCCACTCGACAGCCTTTCAGACCAGTCTCTGGAAGCTTTCCGTGTCCACACCAAAGCTGCTGAAGCAACGGGTCCCTGGTTTGTTATCTGTAACAAATTCCAGCGGGTACCCCACTCGACAGCCTTTCAGACCAATCTCTGGAAGCGTTCTGTGTCCACACCAAACCTGCTGAAACAACGGGTCCCTGGTTTGTTATCTGTAACAAATTCCAGCGGGTACCCCCACTCGACAGCCTTTCAGACCAATCTCTGGAAGCGTTCTGTGTCCACGCTAAACCTGCTGAAGCAACGGGTCCCTGGTTTGTTATCTGTAACAAATTCCAGCGGGTACCCCCACTCGACAGCCTTTCAGACCAATCTCTGGAAGCGTTCTGTGTCCACACCAAACCTGCTGAGGCAACGGGTCCCTGGTTTGTTACCTGTAACAAATACCCCGGGTACCCCACTCGACAGCCTTTCAGACCAATCTCTGGAAGCGTTCTGTGTCCACACCAAACCTGCTGAAGCAACGGGTCCCTGGTTTGTTATCTGTAACAAATTCCAGCGGGTACCCCCACTCGACAGTCTTTCAGACCAATCTCTGGAAGCGTTCTGTGTCCACACCAAACCTGCTGAAACAACGGGTCCCTGGTTTGTTATCTGTAACAAATTCCAGTGGGTACCCCCACTCGACAGCCTTTCAGACCAATCTCTGGAAGCGTTCTGTGTCCACACTAAACCTGCTGAAGCAACGGGTCCCTGGTTTGTTATCTGTAACAAATTCCAGCGGGTACCCCACTCGACAGCCTTTCAGACCAGTCTCTGGAAGCGTTCTGTGTCCACACCAAACCTGCTGAAGCAACGGGTCCCTGGTTTGTTATCTGTAACAAATTCCAGCGGGTACCCCCACTCGACAGCCTTTCAGACCAATCTCTGGAAGCGTTCTGTGTCCACACCAAACCTGCTGAAGCAACGGGTCCCTGGTTTGTTATCTGTAACAAATTCCAGCGGGTACCCCACTCGACAGTCTTTCAGACCAATCTCTGGAAGCGTTCTGTGTCCACACCAAACCTGCTGAAGCAACGGGTCCCTGGTTTGTTATCCGTAACTAATTCCAGCGGGTACCCCACTCGACAGCCTTTCAGACCAATCTCTGGAAGCGTTCTGTGTCCACACCAAACCTGCTGAAACAACGGGTCCCTGGTTTGTTATCTGTAACAAATTCCAGCGGGTACCCCCACTCGACAGTCTTTCAGACCAATCTCTGGAAGCGTTCTGTGTCCACACCAAACCTGCTGAAACAACGGGTCCCTGGTTTGTTATCTGTAACAAATTCCAGCGGGTACCCCCACTCGACAGCCTATCAGACCAATCTCTGGAAGCGTTCTGTGTCCACACTAAACCTGCTGAAGCAACGGGTCCCTGGTTTGTTATCTGTAACAAATTCCCCGGGTACCCCACTCGACAGCCTTTCAGACCAGTCTCTGGAAGCGTTCTGTGTCCACACCAAACCTGCTGAAGCAACGGGTCCCTGGTTTGTTATCTGTAACAAATTCCAGCGGGTACCCCCACTCGACAGCCTTTCAGACCAATCTCTGGAAGCGTTCTGTGTCCACACCAAACCTGCTGAAGCAACGGGTCCCTGGTTTGTTATCTGTAACAAATTCCAGCGGGTACCCCACTCGACAGTCTTTCAGACCAATCTCTGGAAGCGTTCTGTGTCCACACCAAACCTGCTGAAGCAACGGGTCCCTGGTTTGTTATCCGTAACAAATTCCAGCGGGTACCCCACTCGACAGCCTTTCAGACCAATCTCTGGAAGCGTTCTGTGTCCACACCAAACCTGCTGAAGCAACGGGTCCCTGGTTTGTTATCTGTAACAAATTCCAGCGGGTACCCCACTCGACAGCCTTTCAGACCAATCTCTGGAAGCGTTCTGTGTCCACACCAAACCTGCTGAAGCAACGGGTCCCTGGTTTGTTATCTGTAACAAATTCCAGCGGGTACCCCACTCGACAGCCTTTCAGACCAATCTCTGGAAGCGTTCTGTGTCCACACCAAACCTGCTGAACCAACGGGTCCCTGGTTTGTTATCTGTAACAAATTCCAGCGGGTACCCACCTCGACAGCCTTTCAGACCAATCTCTGGAAGCGTTCTGTGTCCACACCAAACCTGTTGAAGCAACGGGTCCATGGTTTGTTATCTGTAACAAATTCCAGCGGGTACCCCCACTCGATAGCCTTTCAGACCAATCTCTGGAAGCGTTCTGTGTCCACACCAAACCTGCTGAAGCAACGGGTCCCTGGTTTGTTATCTGTAACAAATTCCAGCCGGTACCCAACTCGACAGTCTTTCAGACCAATCTCTGGAAGCGTTCTGTGTCCACACCAAACCTGCTGAAGCAACGGGTCCCTGGTTTGTTATCTGTAACAAATTCCAGCCGGTACCCCCACTCGACAGCCTTTCAGACCAATCTCTGGAAGCGTTCTGTGTCCACACCAAACCTGCTGAAGCAACGGGTCTCTGGTTTGTTATCTGTAACAAATTCCAGCGGGTACCCCACTCGACAGTCTTTCAGACCAGTCTCTGGAAGCGTTCTGTGTCCACACCAAACCTGCTGAAGCAACGGGTCTCTGGTTTGTTATCTGTAACAAATTCCAGCGGGTACCCCACTCGACAGTCTTTCAGACCAATCTCTGGAAGCGTTCTGTGTCCACACCAAACCTGCTGAAGCAACGGGTCTCTGGTTTGTTATCTGTAACAAATTCCAGCGGGTACCCCACTCGACAGTCTTTCAGACCAATCTCTGGAAGCGTTCTGTGTCCACACCAAACCTGTTGAACTAACGGGTCCCTGGTTTGTTATCTGTAACAAATTCCAGCGGGTACCCCACTCGACAGTCTTTCAGACCAATCTCTGGAAGCGTTCTGTGTCCACACTAAACCTGCTGAAGCAACGGGTCCCTGGTTTGTTATCCGTAACAACGTCCAGCGGGTACCCCCACTCGACAGTCTTTCAGACCAATCTCTGGAAGCGTTCTGTGTCCACACCAAACCTGCTGAAGCAACGGGTCCCTGGTTTGTTATCTGTAACAAATTCCAGCGGGTACCCCCACTCGACAGCCTTTCAGACCAATCTCTGGAAGCGTTCTGTGTCCACACCAAACCTGCTGAAACAACGGGTCCCTGGTTTGTTATCTGTAACAAATTCCAGCGGGTACCCCCACTCGAGAGTCTTTCAGACCAATCTCTGGAAGAGTCCTGTGTCCACACCAAACCTGCTGAAACAACGGGTCCCTGGTTTGTTATCTGTAACAAATTCCAGCGGGTAGCCCCACTCGACAGCCTTTCAGACCAGTCTCTGGAAGCGTTCTGTGTCCACACCAAACCTGCTGAAACAACGGGTCCCTGGTTTGTTATCTGTAACAAATTCCAGCGGGTACCCCCACTCGACAGTCTTTCAGACCAATCTCTGGAAGCGTCCTGTGTCCACACCAAACCTGCTGAAACAACGGGTCCCTGGTTTGTTATCTGTAACAAATTCCAGCGGGTAGCCCCACTCGACAGCCTTTCAGACCAGTCTCTGGAGGCGTTCTGTGTCCACACCAAACCTGCTGAAGCAAAGGGTCCCTGGTTTGTTATCTGTAACAAATTCCAGCGGGTACCCCCACTCGACAGTCTTTCAGACCAATCTCTGGAAGCGTTCTGTGTCCACACCAAACCTGCTGAAGCAACGGGTCCCTGGTTTGTTATCTGTAACAAATTCCAGCGGGTACCCCCACTCGACAGCCTTTCAGACCAATCTCTGGAAGCGTTCTGTGTCCACACTAAACCTGCTGAAGCAACGGGTCCCTGGTTTGTTATCTGTAACAAATTCCAGCGGGTACCCCACTCGACAGCCTTTCAGACCAATCTCTGGAAGCGTTCTGTGTCCACACTAAACCTGCTGAAGCAACGGGTCCCTGGTTTGTTATCTGTAACAAATTCCAGCGGGTACCCCCACTCGACAGCCTTTCAGACCAATCTCTGGAAACGTTCTGTGTCCACACCAAACCTGCTGAAACAACGGGTCCCTGGTTTGTTATCTGTAACAAATTCCAGCGGGTACCCCACTCGACAGCCTTTCAGACCAATCTCTGGAAGCTTTCCGTGTCCACACCAAAGCTGCTGAAGCAACGGGTCCCTGGTTTGTTATCTGTAACAAATTCCAGCGGGTACCCCCACTCGACAGCCTTTCAGACCAATCTCTGGAAGCGTTCTGTGTCCACACCAAACCTGCTGAAGCAACGGGTCCCTGGTTTGTTATCTGTAACAAATTCCCCGGGTACCCCACTCGACAGCCTTTCAGACCAATCTCTGGAAGCGTTCTGTGTCCACACCAAACCTGCTGAAACAACGGGTCCCTGGTTTGTTATCTGTAACAAATTCCAGCGGGTACCCCCACTCGACAGCCTTTCAGACCAATCTCTGGAAGCGTTCTGTGTCCACGCTAAACCTGCTGAAGCAACGGGTCCCTGGTTTGTTATCTGTAACAAATTCCAGCGGGTACCCCCACTCGACAGCCTTTCAGACCAATCTCTGGAAGCGTTCTGTGTCCACACCAAACCTGCTGAGGCAACGGGTCCCTGGTTTGTTACCTGTAACAAATACCCCGGGTACCCCACTCGACAGCCTTTCAGACCAATCTCTGGAAGCGTTCTGTGTCCACACCAAACCTGCTGAAGCAACGGGTCCCTGGTTTGTTATCTGTAACAAATTCCAGCGGGTACCCCCACTCGACAGTCTTTCAGACCAATCTCTGGAAGCGTTCTGTGTCCACACCAAACCTGCTGAAACAACGGGTCCCTGGTTTGTTATCTGTAACAAATTCCAGTGGGTACCCCCACTCGACAGCCTTTCAGACCAATCTCTGGAAGCGTTCTGTGTCCACACTAAACCTGCTGAAGCAACGGGTCCCTGGTTTGTTATCTGTAACAAATTCCCCGGGTACCCCACTCGACAGCCTTTCAGACCAGTCTCTGGAAGCGTTCTGTGTCCACACCAAACCTGCTGAAGCAACGGGTCCCTGGTTTGTTATCTGTAACAAATTCCAGCGGGTACCCCCACTCGACAGCCTTTCAGACCAATCTCTGGAAGCGTTCTGTGTCCACACCAAACCTGCTGAAGCAACGGGTCCCTGGTTTGTTATCTGTAACAAATTCCAGCGGGTACCCCACTCGACAGTCTTTCAGACCAATCTCTGGAAGCGTTCTGTGTCCACACCAAACCTGCTGAAGCAACGGGTCCCTGGTTTGTTATCCGTAACAAATTCCAGCGGGTACCCCACTCGACAGCCTTTCAGACCACTCTCTGGAAGCGTTCTGTGTCCACACCAAACCTGCTGAAACAACGGGTCCCTGGTTTGTTATCTGTAACAAATTCCAGCGGGTACCCCCACTCGACAGTCTTTCAGACCAATCTCTGGAAGCGTTCTGTGTCCACACCAAACCTGCTGAAACAACGGGTCCCTGGTTTGTTATCTGTAACAAATTCCAGCGGGTACCCCCACTCGACAGCCTATCAGACCAATCTCTGGAAGCGTTCTGTGTCCACACTAAACCTGCTGAAGCAACGGGTCCCTGGTTTGTTATCTGTAACAAATTCCCCGGGTACCCCACTCGACAGCCTTTCAGACCAGTCTCTGGAAGCGTTCTGTGTCCACACCAAACCTGCTGAAGCAACGGGTCCCTGGTTTGTTATCTGTAACAAATTCCAGCGGGTACCCCCACTCGACAGCCTTTCAGACCAATCTCTGGAAGCGTTCTGTGTCCACACCAAACCTGCTGAAGCAACGGGTCCCTGGTTTGTTATCTGTAACAAATTCCAGCGGGTACCCCACTCGACAGTCTTTCAGACCAATCTCTGGAAGCGTTCTGTGTCCACACCAAACCTGCTGAAGCAACGGGTCCCTGGTTTGTTATCCGTAACAAATTCCAGCGGGTACCCCACTCGACAGCCTTTCAGACCAATCTCTGGAAGCGTTCTGTGTCCACACCAAACCTGCTGAAGCAACGGGTCCCTGGTTTGTTATCTGTAACAAATTCCAGCGGGTACCCCACTCGACAGCCTTTCAGACCAATCTCTGGAAGCGTTCTGTGTCCACACCAAACCTGCTGAAGCAACGGGTCCCTGGTTTGTTATCTGTAACAAATTCCAGCGGGTACCCCACTCGACAGCCTTTCAGACCAATCTCTGGAAGCGTTCTGTGTCCACACCAAACCTGCTGAACCAACGGGTCCCTGGTTTGTTATCTGTAACAAATTCCAGCGGGTACCCACCTCGACAGCCTTTCAGACCAATCTCTGGAAGCGTTCTGTGTCCACACCAAACCTGTTGAAGCAACGGGTCCATGGTTTGTTATCTGTAACAAATTCCAGCGGGTACCCCCACTCGATAGCCTTTCAGACCAATCTCTGGAAGCGTTCTGTGTCCACACCAAACCTGCTGAAGCAACGGGTCCCTGGTTTGTTATCTGTAACAAATTCCTGCCGGTACCCAACTCGACAGTCTTTCAGACCAATCTCTGGAAGCGTTCTGTGTCCACACCAAACCTGCTGAAGCAACGGGTCCCTGGTTTGTTATCTGTAACAAATTCCAGCCGGTACCCCCACTCGACAGCCTTTCAGACCAATCTCTGGAAGCGTTCTGTGTCCACACCAAACCTGCTGAAGCAACGGGTCTCTGGTTTGTTATCTGTAACAAATTCCAGCGGGTACCCCACTCGACAGTCTTTCAGACCAGTCTCTGGAAGCGTTCTGTGTCCACACCAAACCTGCTGAAGCAACGGGTCTCTGGTTTGTTATCTGTAACAAATTCCAGCGGGTACCCCACTCGACAGTCTTTCAGACCAATCTCTGGAAGCGTTCTGTGTCCACACCAAACCTGCTGAAGCAACGGGTCTCTGGTTTGTTATCTGTAACAAATTCCAGCGGGTACCCCACTCGACAGTCTTTCAGACCAATCTCTGGAAGCGTTCTGTGTCCACACCAAACCTGTTGAACTAACGGGTCCCTGGTTTGTTATCTGTAACAAATTCCAGCGGGTACCCCACTCGACAGTCTTTCAGACCAATCTCTGGAAGCGTTCTGTGTCCACACTAAACCTGCTGAAGCAACGGGTCCCTGGTTTGTTATCCGTAACAACGTCCAGCGGGTACCCCCACTCGACAGTCTTTCAGACCAATCTCTGGAAGCGTTCTGTGTCCACACCAAACCTGCTGAAGCAACGGGTCCCTGGTTTGTTATCTGTAACAAATTCCAGCGGGTACCCCCACTCGACAGCCTTTCAGACCAATCTCTGGAAGCGTTCTGTGTCCACACCAAACCTGCTGAAACAACGGGTCCCTGGTTTGTTATCTGTAACAAATTCCAGCGGGTACCCCCACTCGAGAGTCTTTCAGACCAATCTCTGGAAGAGTCCTGTGTCCACACCAAACCTGCTGAAACAACGGGTCCCTGGTTTGTTATCTGTAACAAATTCCAGCGGGTAGCCCCACTCGACAGCCTTTCAGACCAGTCTCTGGAAGCGTTCTGTGTCCACACCAAACCTGCTGAAACAACGGGTCCCTGGTTTGTTATCTGTAACAAATTCCAGCGGGTACCCCCACTCGACAGTCTTTCAGACCAATCTCTGGAAGCGTCCTGTGTCCACACTAAACCTGCTGAAGCAAAGGGTCCCTGGTTTGTTATCTGTAACAAATTCCAGCGGGTACCCCCACTCGACAGTCTTTCAGACCAATCTCTGGAAGCGTTCTGTGTCCACACCAAACCTGCTGAAACAACGGGTCCCTGGTTTGTTATCTGTAACAAATTCCAGCGGGTACCCCCACTCGACAGCCTTTCAGACCAATCTCTGGAAGCGTTCTGTGTCCACACTAAACCTGCTGAAGCAACGGGTCCCTGGTTTGTTATCTGTAACAAATTCCCCGGGTACCCCACTCGACAGCCTTTCAGACCAGTCTCTGGAAGCGTTCTGTGTCCACACCAAACCTGCTGAAGCAACGGGTCCCTGGTTTGTTATCTGTAACAAATTCCAGCGGGTACCCCCACTCGACAGCCTTTCAGACCAATCTCTGGAAGCGTTCTGTGTCCACACCAAACCTGCTGAAGCAACGGGTCCCTGGTTTGTTATCTGTAACAAATTCCAGCGGGTACCCCACTCGACAGTCTTTCAGACCAATCTCTGGAAGCGTTCTGTGTCCACACCAAACCTGCTGAAGCAACGGGTCCCTGGTTTGTTATCCGTAACAAATTCCAGCGGGTACCCCACTCGACAGCCTTTCAGACCAATCTCTGGAAGCGTTCTGTGTCCACACCAAACCTGCTGAAGCAACGGGTCCCTGGTTTGTTATCTGTAACAAATTCCAGCGGGTACCCCACTCGACAGCCTTTCAGACCAATCTCTGGAAGCGTTCTGTGTCCACACCAAACCTGCTGAAGCAACGGGTCCCTGGTTTGTTATCTGTAACAAATTCCAGCGGGTACCCCACTCGACAGCCTTTCAGACCAATCTCTGGAAGCGTTCTGTGTCCACACCAAACCTGCTGAACCAACGGGTCCCTGGTTTGTTATCTGTAACAAATTCCAGCGGGTACCCACCTCGACAGCCTTTCAGACCAATCTCTGGAAGCGTTCTGTGTCCACACCAAACCTGTTGAAGCAACGGGTCCATGGTTTGTTATCTGTAACAAATTCCAGCGGGTACCCCCACTCGATAGCCTTTCAGACCAATCTCTGGAAGCGTTCTGTGTCCACACCAAACCTGCTGAAGCAACGGGTCCCTGGTTTGTTATCTGTAACAAATTCCAGCCGGTACCCCACTCGACAGTCTTTCAGACCAATCTCTGGAAGCGTTCTGTGTCCACACCAAACCTGCTGAAGCAACGGGTCCCTGGTTTGTTATCTGTAACAAATTCCAGCCGGTACCCCCACTCGACAGCCTTTCAGACCAATCTCTGGAAGCGTTCTGTGTCCACACCAAACCTGCTGAAGCAACGGGTCTCTGGTTTGTTATCTGTAACAAATTCCAGCGGGTACCCCACTCGACAGTCTTTCAGACCAGTCTCTGGAAGCGTTCTGTGTCCACACCAAACCTGCTGAAGCAACGGGTCCCTGGTTTGTTATCTGTAACAAATTCCAGCGGGTACCCCCACTCGACAGCCTTTCAGACCAATCTCTGGAAGCGTTCTGTGTCCACACCAAACCTGCTGAAGCAACGGGTCCCTGGTTTGTTATCTGTAACAAATTCCAGCCGGTACCCCCACTCGACAGCCTTTCAGACCAATCTCTGGAAGCGTTCTGTGTCCACACCAAACCTGCTGAAGCAACGGGTCCCTGGTTTGTTATCTGTAACAAATTCCAGCGGGTACCCCACTCGACAGCCTTTCAGACCAATCTCTGGAAGCGTTCTGTGTCCACACCAAACCTGCTGAACCAACGGGTCCCTGGTTTGTTATCTGTAACAAATTCCAGCGGGTACCCACCTCGACAGCCTTTCAGACCAATCTCTGGAAGCGTTCTGTGTCCACACCAAACCTGTTGAAGCAACGGGTCCATGGTTTGTTATCTGTAACAAATTCCAGCGGGTACCCCCACTCGATAGCCTTTCAGACCAATCTCTGGAAGCGTTCTGTGTCCACACCAAACCTGCTGAAGCAACGGGTCCCTGGTTTGTTATCTGTAACAAATTCCAGCCGGTACCCAACTCGACAGTCTTTCAGACCAATCTCTGTAAGCGTTCTGTGTCCACACCAAACCTGCTGAAGCAACGGGTCCCTGGTTTGTTATCTGTAACAAATTCCAGCCGGTACCCCCACTCGACAGCCTTTCAGACCAATCTCTGGAAGCGTTCTGTGTCCACACCAAACCTGCTGAAGCAACGGGTCTCTGGTTTGTTATCTGTAACAAATTCCAGCGGGTACCCCACTCGACAGTCTTTCAGACCAGTCTCTGGAAGCGTTCTGTGTCCACACCAAACCTGCTGAAGCAACGGGTCTCTGGTTTGTTATCTGTAACAAATTCCAGCGGGTACCCCACTCGACAGTCTTTCAGACCAATCTCTGGAAGCGTTCTGTGTCCACACCAAACCTGCTGAAGCAACGGGTCTCTGGTTTGTTATCTGTAACAAATTCCAGCGGGTACCCCACTCGACAGTCTTTCAGACCAATCTCTGGAAGCGTTCTGTGTCCACACCAAACCTGTTGAACTAACGGGTCCCTGGTTTGTTATCTGTAACAAATTCCAGCGGGTACCCCACTCGACAGTCTTTCAGACCAATCACTGGAAGCGTTCTGTGTCCACACTAAACCTGCTGAAGCAACGGGTCCCTGGTTTGTTATCCGTAACAACGTCCAGCGGGTACCCCCACTCGACAGTCTTTCAGACCAATCTCTGGAAGCGTTCTGTGTCCACACCAAACCTGCTGAAGCAACGGGTCCCTGGTTTGTTATCTGTAACAAATTCCAGCGGGTACCCCCACTCGACAGCCTTTCAGACCAATCTCTGGAAGCGTTCTGTGTCCACACCAAACCTGCTGAAACAACGGGTCCCTGGTTTGTTATCTGTAACAAATTCCAGCGGGTACCCCCACTCGAGAGTCTTTCAGACCAATCTCTGGAAGAGTCCTGTGTCCACACCAAACCTGCTGAAACAACGGGTCCCTGGTTTGTTATCTGTAACAAATTCCAGCGGGTAGCCCCACTCGACAGCCTTTCAGACCAGTCTCTGGAAGCGTTCTGTGTCCACACCAAACCTGCTGAAACAACGGGTCCCTGGTTTGTTATCTGTAACAAATTCCAGCGGGTACCCCCACTCGACAGTCTTTCAGACCAATCTCTGGAAGCGTCCTGTGTCCACACCAAACCTGCTGAAACAACGGGTCCCTGGTTTGTTATCTGTAACAAATTCCAGCGGGTAGCCCCACTCGACAGCCTTTCAGACCAGTCTCTGGAGGCGTTCTGTGTCCACACCAAACCTGCTGAAGCAAAGGGTCCCTGGTTTGTTATCTGTAACAAATTCCAGCGGGTACCCCCACTCGACAGTCTTTCAGACCAATCTCTGGAAGCGTTCTGTGTCCACACCAAACCTGCTGAAACAACGGGTCCCTGGTTTGTTATCTGTAACAAATTCCAGCGGGTACCCCCACTCGACAGCCTTTCAGACCAATCTCTGGAAGCGTTCTGTGTCCACACTAAACCTGCTGAAGCAACGGGTCCCTGGTTTGTTATCTGTAACAAATTCCAGCGGGTACCCCACTCGACAGCCTTTCAGACCAATCTCTGGAAGCGTTCTGTGTCCACACTAAACCTGCTGAAGCAACGGGTCCCTGGTTTGTTATCTGTAACAAATTCCAGCGGGTACCCCCACTCGACAGCCTTTCAGACCAATCTCTGGAAACGTTCTGTGTCCACACCAAACCTGCTGAAACAACGGGTCCCTGGTTTGTTATCTGTAACAAATTCCAGCGGGTACCCCACTCGACAGCCTTTCAGACCAATCTCTGGAAGCTTTC
The DNA here is from genome assembly GCF_048418815.1 of Hemitrygon akajei. Lineage (NCBI taxonomy): Eukaryota > Metazoa > Chordata > Chondrichthyes > Myliobatiformes > Dasyatidae > Hemitrygon > Hemitrygon akajei. Next base: position 1,052,180 of record NW_027331998.1, on the reverse strand, counting down.
CGTGTCCACACCAAAGCTGCTGAAGCAACGGGTCCCTGGTTTGTTATCTGTAACAAATTCCAGCGGGTACCCCACTCGAAAGCCTTTCAGACCAATCTCTGGAAGCGTTCTGTGTCCACACCAAACCTGCTGAAACAACGGGTCCCTGGTTTGTTATCTGTAACAAATTCCAGCGGGTACCCCCACTCGACAGCCTTTCAGACCAATCTCTGGAAGCGTTCTGTGTCCACGCTAAACCTGCTGAAGCAACGGGTCCCTGGTTTGTTATCTGTAACAAATTCCAGCGGGTACCCCCACTCGACAGCCTTTCAGACCAATCTCTGGAAGCGTTCTGTGTCCACACCAAACCTGCTGAGGCAACGGGTCCCTGGTTTGTTACCTGTAACAAATACCCCGGGTACCCCACTCGACAGCCTTTCAGACCAATCTCTGGAAGCGTTCTGTGTCCACACCAAACCTGCTGAAGCAACGGGTCCCTGGTTTGTTATCTGTAACAAATTCCAGCGGGTACCCCCACTCGACAGTCTTTCAGACCAATCTCTGGAAGCGTTCTGTGTCCACACCAAACCTGCTGAAGCAACGGGTCCCTGGTTTGTTATCTGTAACAAATTCCAGCGGGTACCCCCACTCGACAGTCTTTCAGACCAATCTCTGGAAGCGTTCTGTGTCCACACCAAACCTGCTGAAACAACGGGTCCCTGGTTTGTTATCTGTAACAAATTCCAGTGGGTACCCCCACTCGACAGCCTTTCAGACCAATCTCTGGAAGCGTTCTGTGTCCACACTAAACCTGCTGAAGCAACGGGTCCCTGGTTTGTTATCTGTAACAAATTCCCCGGGTACCCCACTCGACAGCCTTTCAGACCAGTCTCTGGAAGCGTTCTGTGTCCACACCAAACCTGCTGAAGCAACGGGTCCCTGGTTTGTTATCTGTAACAAATTCCAGCGGGTACCCCCACTCGACAGCCTTTCAGACCAATCTCTGGAAGCGTTCTGTGTCCACACCAAACCTGCTGAAGCAACGGGTCCCTGGTTTGTTATCTGTAACAAATTCCAGCGGGTACCCCACTCGACAGTCTTTCAGACCAATCTCTGGAAGCGTTCTGTGTCCACACCAAACCTGCTGAAGCAACGGGTCCCTGGTTTGTTATCCGTAACAAATTCCAGCGGGTACCCCACTCGACAGCCTTTCAGACCAATCTCTGGAAGCGTTCTGTGTCCACACCAAACCTGCTGAAACAACGGGTCCCTGGTTTGTTATCTGTAACAAATTCCAGCGGGTACCCCCACTCGACAGTCTTTCAGACCAATCTCTGGAAGCGTTCTGTGTCCACACCAAACCTGCTGAAACAACGGGTCCCTGGTTTGTTATCTGTAACAAATTCCAGCGGGTACCCCCACTCGACAGCCTATCAGACCAATCTCTGGAAGCGTTCTGTGTCCACACTAAACCTGCTGAAGCAACGGGTCCCTGGTTTGTTATCTGTAACAAATTCCCCGGGTACCCCACTCGACAGCCTTTCAGACCAGTCTCTGGAAGCGTTCTGTGTCCACACCAAACCTGCTGAAGCAACGGGTCCCTGGTTTGTTATCTGTAACAAATTCCAGCGGGTACCCCCACTCGACAGCCTTTCAGACCAATCTCTGGAAGCGTTCTGTGTCCACACCAAACCTGCTGAAGCAACGGGTCCCTGGTTTGTTATCTGTAACAAATTCCAGCGGGTACCCCACTCGACAGTCTTTCAGACCAATCTCTGGAAGCGTTCTGTGTCCACACCAAACCTGCTGAAGCAACGGGTCCCTGGTTTGTTATCCGTAACAAATTCCAGCGGGTACCCCACTCGACAGCCTTTCAGACCAATCTCTGGAAGCGTTCTGTGTCCACACCAAACCTGCTGAAGCAACGGGTCCCTGGTTTGTTATCTGTAACAAATTCCAGCGGGTACCCCACTCGACAGCCTTTCAGACCAATCTCTGGAAGCGTTCTGTGTCCACACCAAACCTGCTGAAGCAACGGGTCCCTGGTTTGTTATCTGTAACAAATTCCAGCGGGTACCCCACTCGACAGCCTTTCAGACCAATCTCTGGAAGCGTTCTGTGTCCACACCAAACCTGCTGAACCAACGGGTCCCTGGTTTGTTATCTGTAACAAATTCCAGCGGGTACCCACCTCGACAGCCTTTCAGACCAATCTCTGGAAGCGTTCTGTGTCCACACCAAACCTGTTGAAGCAACGGGTCCATGGTTTGTTATCTGTAACAAATTCCAGCGGGTACCCCCACTCGATAGCCTTTCAGACCAATCTCTGGAAGCGTTCTGTGTCCACACCAAACCTGCTGAAGCAACGGGTCCCTGGTTTGTTATCTGTAACAAATTCCAGCCGGTACCCAACTCGACAGTCTTTCAGACCAATCTCTGGAAGCGTTCTGTGTCCACACCAAACCTGCTGAAACAACGGGTCCCTGGTTTGTTATCTGTAACAAATTCCAGCGGGTACCCCCACTCGAGAGTCTTTCAGACCAATCTCTGGAAGAGTCCTGTGTCCACACCAAACCTGCTGAAACAACGGGTCCCTGGTTTGTTATCTGTAACAAATTCCAGCGGGTAGCCCCACTCGACAGCCTTTCAGACCAGTCTCTGGAAGCGTTCTGTGTCCACACCAAACCTGCTGAAACAACGGGTCCCTGGTTTGTTATCTGTAACAAATTCCAGCGGGTACCCCCACTCGACAGTCTTTCAGACCAATCTCTGGAAGCGTCCTGTGTCCACACCAAACCTGCTGAAACAACGGGTCCCTGGTTTGTTATCTGTAACAAATTCCAGCGGGTAGCCCCACTCGACAGCCTTTCAGACCAGTCTCTGGAGGCGTTCTGTGTCCACACCAAACCTGCTGAAGCAAAGGGTCCCTGGTTTGTTATCTGTAACAAATTCCAGCGGGTACCCCCACTCGACAGTCTTTCAGACCAATCTCTGGAAGCGTTCTGTGTCCACACCAAACCTGCTGAAACAACGGGTCCCTGGTTTGTTATCTGTAACAAATTCCAGCGGGTACCCCCACTCGACAGCCTTTCAGACCAATCTCTGGAAGCGTTCTGTGTCCACACTAAACCTGCTGAAGCAACGGGTCCCTGGTTTGTTATCTGTAACAAATTCCAGCGGGTACCCCACTCGACAGCCTTTCAGACCAATCTCTGGAAGCGTTCTGTGTCCACACTAAACCTGCTGAAGCAACGGGTCCCTGGTTTGTTATCTGTAACAAATTCCAGCGGGTACCCCCACTCGACAGCCTTTCAGACCAATCTCTGGAAACGTTCTGTGTCCACACCAAACCTGCTGAAACAACGGGTCCCTGGTTTGTTATCTGTAACAAATTCCAGCGGGTACCCCACTCGACAGCCTTTCAGACCAATCTCTGGAAGCTTTCCGTGTCCACACCAAAGCTGCTGAAGCAACGGGTCCCTGGTTTGTTATCTGTAACAAATTCCAGCGGGTACCCCACTCGAAAGCCTTTCAGACCAATCTCTGGAAGCGTTCTGTGTCCACACCAAACCTGCTGAAACAACGGGTCCCTGGTTTGTTATCTGTAACAAATTCCAGCGGGTACCCCCACTCGACAGCCTTTCAGACCAATCTCTGGAAGCGTTCTGTGTCCACGCTAAACCTGCTGAAGCAACGGGTCCCTGGTTTGTTATCTGTAACAAATTCCAGCGGGTACCCCCACTCGACAGCCTTTCAGACCAATCTCTGGAAGCGTTCTGTGTCCACACCAAACCTGCTGAGGCAACGGGTCCCTGGTTTGTTACCTGTAACAAATACCCCGGGTACCCCACTCGACAGCCTTTCAGACCAATCTCTGGAAGCGTTCTGTGTCCACACCAAACCTGCTGAAGCAACGGGTCCCTGGTTTGTTATCTGTAACAAATTCCAGCGGGTACCCCCACTCGACAGTCTTTCAGACCAATCTCTGGAAGCGTTCTGTGTCCACACCAAACCTGCTGAAGCAACGGGTCCCTGGTTTGTTATCTGTAACAAATTCCAGCGGGTACCCCCACTCGACAGTCTTTCAGACCAATCTCTGGAAGCGTTCTGTGTCCACACCAAACCTGCTGAAACAACGGGTCCCTGGTTTGTTATCTGTAACAAATTCCAGTGGGTACCCCCACTCGACAGCCTTTCAGACCAATCTCTGGAAGCGTTCTGTGTCCACACTAAACCTGCTGAAGCAACGGGTCCCTGGTTTGTTATCTGTAACAAATTCCCCGGGTACCCCACTCGACAGCCTTTCAGACCAGTCTCTGGAAGCGTTCTGTGTCCACACCAAACCTGCTGAAGCAACGGGTCCCTGGTTTGTTATCTGTAACAAATTCCAGCGGGTACCCCCACTCGACAGCCTTTCAGACCAATCTCTGGAAGCGTTCTGTGTCCACACCAAACCTGCTGAAGCAACGGGTCCCTGGTTTGTTATCTGTAACAAATTCCAGCGGGTACCCCACTCGACAGTCTTTCAGACCAATCTCTGGAAGCGTTCTGTGTCCACACCAAACCTGCTGAAGCAACGGGTCCCTGGTTTGTTATCCGTAACAAATTCCAGCGGGTACCCCACTCGACAGCCTTTCAGACCAATCTCTGGAAGCGTTCTGTGTCCACACCAAACCTGCTGAAACAACGGGTCCCTGGTTTGTTATCTGTAACAAATTCCAGCGGGTACCCCCACTCGACAGTCTTTCAGACCAATCTCTGGAAGCGTTCTGTGTCCACACCAAACCTGCTGAAACAACGGGTCCCTGGTTTGTTATCTGTAACAAATTCCAGCGGGTACCCCTACTCGACAGCCTATCAGACCAATCTCTGGAAGCGTTCTGTGTCCACACTAAACCTGCTGAAGCAACGGGTCCCTGGTTTGTTATCTGTAACAAATTCCCCGGGTACCCCACTCGACAGCCTTTCAGACCAGTCTCTGGAAGCGTTCTGTGTCCACACCAAACCTGCTGAAGCAACGGGTCCCTGGTTTGTTATCTGTAACAAATTCCAGCCGGTACCCAACTCGACAGTCTTTCAGACCAATCTCTGGAAGCGTTCTGTGTCCACACCAAACCTGCTGAAACAACGGGTCCCTGGTTTGTTATCTGTAACAAATTCCAGCGGGTACCCCCACTCGAGAGTCTTTCAGACCAATCTCTGGAAGAGTCCTGTGTCCACACCAAACCTGCTGAAACAACGGGTCCCTGGTTTGTTATCTGTAACAAATTCCAGCGGGTAGCCCCACTCGACAGCCTTTCAGACCAGTCTCTGGAAGCGTTCTGTGTCCACACCAAACCTGCTGAAACAACGGGTCCCTGGTTTGTTATCTGTAACAAATTCCAGCGGGTACCCCCACTCGACAGTCTTTCAGACCAATCTCTGGAAGCGTCCTGTGTCCACACCAAACCTGCTGAAACAACGGGTCCCTGGTTTGTTATCTGTAACAAATTCCAGCGGGTAGCCCCACTCGACAGCCTTTCAGACCAGTCTCTGGAGGCGTTCTGTGTCCACACCAAACCTGCTGAAGCAAAGGGTCCCTGGTTTGTTATCTGTAACAAATTCCAGCGGGTACCCCCACTCGACAGTCTTTCAGACCAATCTCTGGAAGCGTTCTGTGTCCACACCAAACCTGCTGAAACAACGGGTCCCTGGTTTGTTATCTGTAACAAATTCCAGCGGGTACCCCCACTCGACAGCCTTTCAGACCAATCTCTGGAAGCGTTCTGTGTCCACACTAAACCTGCTGAAGCAACGGGTCCCTGGTTTGTTATCTGTAACAAATTCCAGCGGGTACCCCACTCGACAGCCTTTCAGACCAATCTCTGGAAGCGTTCTGTGTCCACACTAAACCTGCTGAAGCAACGGGTCCCTGGTTTGTTATCTGTAACAAATTCCAGCGGGTACCCCCACTCGACAGCCTTTCAGACCAATCTCTGGAAACGTTCTGTGTCCACACCAAACCTGCTGAAACAACGGGTCCCTGGTTTGTTATCTGTAACAAATTCCAGCGGGTACCCCACTCGACAGCCTTTCAGACCAATCTCTGGAAGCTTTCCGTGTCCACACCAAAGCTGCTGAAGCAACGGGTCCCTGGTTTGTTATCTGTAACAAATTCCAGCGGGTACCCCACTCGAAAGCCTTTCAGACCAATCTCTGGAAGCGTTCTGTGTCCACACCAAACCTGCTGAAACAACGGGTCCCTGGTTTGTTATCTGTAACAAATTCCAGCGGGTACCCCCACTCGACAGCCTTTCAGACCAATCTCTGGAAGCGTTCTGTGTCCACACCAAACCTGCTGAAGCAACGGGTCCCTGGTTTGTTATCTGTAACAAATTCCAGCGGGTACCCCACTCGACAGTCTTTCAGACCAATCTCTGGAAGCGTTCTGTGTCCACACCAAACCTGCTGAAGCAACGGGTCCCTGGTTTGTTATCCGTAACAAATTCCAGCGGGTACCCCACTCGACAGCCTTTCAGACCAATCTCTGGAAGCGTTCTGTGTCCACACCAAACCTGCTGAAACAACGGGTCCCTGGTTTGTTATCTGTAACAAATTCCAGCGGGTACCCCCACTCGACAGTCTTTCAGACCAATCTCTGGAAGCGTTCTGTGTCCACACCAAACCTGCTGAAACAACGGGTCCCTGGTTTGTTATCTGTAACAAATTCCAGCGGGTACCCCTACTCGACAGCCTATCAGACCAATCTCTGGAAGCGTTCTGTGTCCACACTAAACCTGCTGAAGCAACGGGTCCCTGGTTTGTTATCTGTAACAAATTCCCCGGGTACCCCACTCGACAGCCTTTCAGACCAGTCTCTGGAAGCGTTCTGTGTCCACACCAAACCTGCTGAAGCAACGGGTCCCTGGTTTGTTATCTGTAACAAATTCCAGCCGGTACCCAACTCGACAGTCTTTCAGACCAATCTCTGGAAGCGTTCTGTGTCCACACCAAACCTGCTGAAACAACGGGTCCCTGGTTTGTTATCTGTAACAAATTCCAGCGGGTACCCCCACTCGAGAGTCTTTCAGACCAATCTCTGGAAGAGTCCTGTGTCCACACCAAACCTGCTGAAACAACGGGTCCCTGGTTTGTTATCTGTAACAAATTCCAGCGGGTAGCCCCACTCGACAGCCTTTCAGACCAGTCTCTGGAAGCGTTCTGTGTCCACACCAAACCTGCTGAAACAACGGGTCCCTGGTTTGTTATCTGTAACAAATTCCAGCGGGTACCCCCACTCGACAGTCTTTCAGACCAATCTCTGGAAGCGTCCTGTGTCCACACCAAACCTGCTGAAACAACGGGTCCCTGGTTTGTTATCTGTAACAAATTCCAGCGGGTAGCCCCACTCGACAGCCTTTCAGACCAGTCTCTGGAGGCGTTCTGTGTCCACACCAAACCTGCTGAAGCAAAGGGTCCCTGGTTTGTTATCTGTAACAAATTCCAGCGGGTACCCCCACTCGACAGTCTTTCAGACCAATCTCTGGAAGCGTTCTGTGTCCACACCAAACCTGCTGAAACAACGGGTCCCTGGTTTGTTATCTGTAACAAATTCCAGCGGGTACCCCCACTCGACAGCCTTTCAGACCAATCTCTGGAAGCGTTCTGTGTCCACACTAAACCTGCTGAAGCAACGGGTCCCTGGTTTGTTATCTGTAACAAATTCCAGCGGGTACCCCACTCGACAGCCTTTCAGACCAATCTCTGGAAGCGTTCTGTGTCCACACTAAACCTGCTGAAGCAACGGGTCCCTGGTTTGTTATCTGTAACAAATTCCAGCGGGTACCCCCACTCGACAGCCTTTCAGACCAATCTCTGGAAACGTTCTGTGTCCACACCAAACCTGCTGAAACAACGGGTCCCTGGTTTGTTATCTGTAACAAATTCCAGCGGGTACCCCACTCGACAGCCTTTCAGACCAATCTCTGGAAGCTTTCCGTGTCCACACCAAAGCTGCTGAAGCAACGGGTCCCTGGTTTGTTATCTGTAACAAATTCCAGCGGGTACCCCACTCGAAAGCCTTTCAGACCAATCTCTGGAAGCGTTCTGTGTCCACACCAAACCTGCTGAAACAACGGGTCCCTGGTTTGTTATCTGTAACAAATTCCAGCGGGTACCCCCACTCGACAGCCTTTCAGACCAATCTCTGGAAGCGTTCTGTGTCCACGCTAAACCTGCTGAAGCAACGGGTCCCTGGTTTGTTATCTGTAACAAATTCCAGCGGGTACCCCCACTCGACAGCCTTTCAGACCAATCTCTGGAAGCGTTCTGTGTCCACACCAAACCTGCTGAGGCAACGGGTCCCTGGTTTGTTACCTGTAACAAATACCCCGGGTACCCCACTCGACAGCCTTTCAGACCAATCTCTGGAAGCGTTCTGTGTCCACACCAAACCTGCTGAAGCAACGGGTCCCTGGTTTGTTATCTGTAACAAATTCCAGCGGGTACCCCCACTCGACAGTCTTTCAGACCAATCTCTGGAAGCGTTCTGTGTCCACACCAAACCTGCTGAAGCAACGGGTCCCTGGTTTGTTATCTGTAACAAATTCCAGCGGGTACCCCCACTCGACAGTCTTTCAGACCAATCTCTGGAAGCGTTCTGTGTCCACACCAAACCTGCTGAAACAACGGGTCCCTGGTTTGTTATCTGTAACAAATTCCAGTGGGTACCCCCACTCGACAGCCTTTCAGACCAATCTCTGGAAGCGTTCTGTGTCCACACTAAACCTGCTGAAGCAACGGGTCCCTGGTTTGTTATCTGTAACAAATTCCCCGGGTACCCCACTCGACAGCCTTTCAGACCAGTCTCTGGAAGCGTTCTGTGTCCACACCAAACCTGCTGAAGCAACGGGTCCCTGGTTTGTTATCTGTAACAAATTCCAGCGGGTACCCCCACTCGACAGCCTTTCAGACCAATCTCTGGAAGCGTTCTGTGTCCACACCAAACCTGCTGAAGCAACGGGTCCCTGGTTTGTTATCTGTAACAAATTCCAGCGGGTACCCCACTCGACAGTCTTTCAGACCAATCTCTGGAAGCGTTCTGTGTCCACACCAAACCTGCTGAAGCAACGGGTCCCTGGTTTGTTATCCGTAACAAATTCCAGCGGGTACCCCACTCGACAGCCTTTCAGACCAATCTCTGGAAGCGTTCTGTGTCCACACCAAACCTGCTGAAACAACGGGTCCCTGGTTTGTTATCTGTAACAAATTCCAGCGGGTACCCCCACTCGACAGTCTTTCAGACCAATCTCTGGAAGCGTTCTGTGTCCACACCAAACCTGCTGAAACAACGGGTCCCTGGTTTGTTATCTGTAACAAATTCCAGCGGGTACCCCCACTCGACAGCCTATCAGACCAATCTCTGGAAGCGTTCTGTGTCCACACTAAACCTGCTGAAGCAACGGGTCCCTGGTTTGTTATCTGTAACAAATTCCCCGGGTACCCCACTCGACAGCCTTTCAGACCAGTCTCTGGAAGCGTTCTGTGTCCACACCAAACCTGCTGAAGCAACGGGTCCCTGGTTTGTTATCTGTAACAAATTCCAGCGGGTACCCCCACTCGACAGCCTTTCAGACCAATCTCTGGAAGCGTTCTGTGTCCACACCAAACCTGCTGAAGCAACGGGTCCCTGGTTTGTTATCTGTAACAAATTCCAGCGGGTACCCCACTCGACAGTCTTTCAGACCAATCTCTGGAAGCGTTCTGTGTCCACACCAAACCTGCTGAAGCAACGGGTCCCTGGTTTGTTATCCGTAACAAATTCCAGCGGGTACCCCACTCGACAGCCTTTCAGACCAATCTCTGGAAGCGTTCTGTGTCCACACCAAACCTGCTGAAGCAACGGGTCCCTGGTTTGTTATCTGTAACAAATTCCAGCGGGTACCCCACTCGACAGCCTTTCAGACCAATCTCTGGAAGCGTTCTGTGTCCACACCAAACCTGCTGAAGCAACGGGTCCCTGGTTTGTTATCTGTAACAAATTCCAGCCGGTACCCAACTCGACAGTCTTTCAGACCAATCTCTGGAAGCGTTCTGTGTCCACACCAAACCTGCTGAAGCAACGGGTCCCTGGTTTGTTATCTGTAACAAATTCCAGCCGGTAACCCCACTCGACAGCCTTTCAGACCAATCTCTGGAAGCGTTCTGTGTCCACACCAAACCTGCTGAAGCAACGGGTCTCTGGTTTGTTATCTGTAACAAATTCCAGCGGGTACCCCACTCGACAGTCTTTCAGACCAGTCTCTGGAAGCGTTCTGTGTCCACACCAAACCTGCTGAAGCAACGGGTCTCTGGTTTGTTATCTGTAACAAATTCCAGCGGGTACCCCACTCGACAGTCTTTCAGACCAATCTCTGGAAGCGTTCTGTGTCCACACCAAACCTGCTGAAGCAACGGGTCTCTGGTTTGTTATCTGTAACAAATTCCAGCGGGTACCCCACTCGACAGTCTTTCAGACCAATCTCTGGAAGCGTTCTGTGTCCACACCAAACCTGTTGAACTAACGGGTCCCTGGTTTGTTATCTGTAACAAATTCCAGCGGGTACGCCACTCGACAGTCTTTCAGACCAATCTTTGGAAGCGTTCTGTGTCCACACTAAACCTGCTGAAGCAACGGGTCCCTGGTTTGTTATCCGTAACAACGTCCAGCGGGTACCCCCACTCGACAGTCTTTCAGACCAATCTCTGGAAGCGTTCTGTGTCCACACCAAACCTGCTGAAGCAACGGGTCCCTGGTTTGTTATCTGTAACAAATTCCAGCGGGTACCCCCACTCGACAGCCTTTCAGACCAATCTCTGGAAGCGTTCTGTGTCCACACCAAACCTGCTGAAACAACGGGTCCCTGGTTTGTTATCTGTAACAAATTCCAGCGGGTACCCCCACTCGAGAGTCTTTCAGACCAATCTCTGGAAGAGTCCTGTGTCCACACCAAACCTGCTGAAACAACGGGTCCCTGGTTTGTTATCTGTAACAAATTCCAGCGGGTAGCCCCACTCGACAGCCTTTCAGACCAGTCTCTGGAAGCGTTCTGTGTCCACACCAAACCTGCTGAAACAACGGGTCCCTGGTTTGTTATCTGTAACAAATTCCAGCGGGTACCCCCACTCGACAGTCTTTCAGACCAATCTCTGGAAGCGTCCTGTGTCCACACCAAACCTGCTGAAACAACGGGTCCCTGGTTTGTTATCTGTAACAAATTCCAGCGGGTAGCCCCACTCGACAGCCTTTCAGACCAGTCTCTGGAGGCGTTCTGTGTCCACACCAAACCTGCTGAAGCAAAGGGTCCCTGGTTTGTTATCTGTAACAAATTCCAGCGGGTACCCCCACTCGACAGTCTTTCAGACCAATCTCTGGAAGCGTTCTGTGTCCACACCAAACCTGCTGAAACAACGGGTCCCTGGTTTGTTATCTGTAACAAATTCCAGCGGGTACCCCCACTCGACAGCCTTTCAGACCAATCTCTGGAAGCGTTCTGTGTCCACACTAAACCTGCTGAAGCAACGGGTCCCTGGTTTGTTATCTGTAACAAATTCCCCGGGTACCCCACTCGACAGCCTTTCAGACCAGTCTCTGGAAGCGTTCTGTGTCCACACCAAACCTGCTGAAGCAACGGGTCCCTGGTTTGTTATCTGTAACAAATTCCAGCGGGTACCCCCACTCGACAGCCTTTCAGACCAATCTCTGGAAGCGTTCTGTGTCCACACCAAACCTGCTGAAGCAACGGGTCCCTGGTTTGTTATCTGTAACAAATTCCAGCGGGTACCCCACTCGACAGTCTTTCAGACCAATCTCTGGAAGCGTTCTGTGTCCACACCAAACCTGCTGAAGCAACGGGTCCCTGGTTTGTTATCCGTAACAAATTCCAGCGGGTACCCCACTCGACAGCCTTTCAGACCAATCTCTGGAAGCGTTCTGTGTCCACACCAAACCTGCTGAAGCAACGGGTCCCTGGTTTGTTATCTGTAACAAATTCCAGCGGGTACCCCACTCGACAGCCTTTCAGACCAATCTCTGGAAGCGTTCTGTGTCCACACCAAACCTGCTGAAGCAACGGGTCCCTGGTTTGTTATCTGTAACAAATTCCAGCGGGTACCCCACTCGACAGCCTTTCAGACCAATCTCTGGAAGCGTTCTGTGTCCACACCAAACCTGCTGAACCAACGGGTCCCTGGTTTGTTATCTGTAACAAATTCCAGCGGGTACCCACCTCGACAGCCTTTCAGACCAATCTCTGGAAGCGTTCTGTGTCCACACCAAACCTGTTGAAGCAACGGGTCCATGGTTTGTTATCTGTAACAAATTCCAGCGGGTACCCCCACTCGATAGCCTTTCAGACCAATCTCTGGAAGCGTTCTGTGTCCACACCAAACCTGCTGAAGCAACGGGTCCCTGGTTTGTTATCTGTAACAAATTCCAGCCGGTACCCCACTCGACAGTCTTTCAGACCAATCTCTGGAAGCGTTCTGTGTCCACACCAAACCTGCTGAAGCAACGGGTCCCTGGTTTGTTATCTGTAACAAATTCCAGCCGGTACCCCCACTCGACAGCCTTTCAGACCAATCTCTGGAAGCGTTCTGTGTCCACACCAAACCTGCTGAAGCAACGGGTCTCTGGTTTGTTATCTGTAACAAATTCCAGCGGGTACCCCACTCGACAGTCTTTCAGACCAGTCTCTGGAAGCGTTCTGTGTCCACACCAAACCTGCTGAAGCAACGGGTCTCTGGTTTGTTATCTGTAACAAATTCCAGCGGGTACCCCACTCGACAGTCTTTCAGACCAATCTCTGGAAGCGTTCTGTGTCCACACCAAACCTGCTGAAGCAACGGGTCTCTGGTTTGTTATCTGTAACAAATTCCAGCGGGTACCCCACTCGACAGTCTTTCAGACCAATCTCTGGAAGCGTTCTGTGTCCACACCAAACCTGTTGAACTAACGGGTCCCTGGTTTGTTATCTGTAACAAATTCCAGCGGGTACCCCACTCGACAGTCTTTCAGACCGATCTCTGGAAGCGTTCTGTGTCCACACTAAACCTGCTGAAGCAACGGGTCCCTGGTTTGTTATCCGTAACAACGTCCAGCGGGTACCCCCACTCGACAGTCTTTCAGACCAATCTCTGGAAGCGTTCTGTGTCCACACCAAACCTGCTGAAGCAACGGGTCCCTGGTTTGTTATCTGTAACAAATTCCAGCGGGTACCCCCACTCGACAGCCTTTCAGACCAATCTCTGGAAGCGTTCTGTGTCCACACCAAACCTGCTGAAACAACGGGTCCCTGGTTTGTTATCTGTAACAAATTCCAGCGGGTACCCCCACTCGACAGTCTTTCAGACCAATCTCTGGAAGCGTCCTGTGTCCACACCAAACCTGCTGAAACAACGGGTCCGTGGTTTGTTATCTGTAACAAATTCAAGCGGGTACCCCACTCGACAGTCTTTCAGACCAGTCTCTGGAAGCGTTCTGTGTCCACACCAAACCTGCTGAAGCAACGGGTCACTGGTTTGTTATCTGTAACAAATTCCAGCGGGTACCCCCACTCGACAGCCTTTCAGACCAATCTCTGGAAGCGTTCTGTGTCCACACCAAACCTGCTGAAGCAACGGGTCCCTGGTTTGTTATCTGTAACAAATTCCAGCGGATACCCCCACTCGACAGCCTTTCAGACCAATCTCTGGAAGCGCTCTGTGTCCACACCAAACCTGCTGAAACAACGGGTCCGTGGTTTGTTATCTGTAACAAATTCAAGCGGGTACCCCACTCGACAGTCTTTTAGACCAGTCTCTGGAAGCGTTCTGTGTCCACACCAAACCTGCTGAAGCAACGGGTCACTGGTTTGTTATCTGTAACAAATTCCAGCGGGTACCCCCACTCGACAGCCTTTCAGACCAATCTCTGGAAGCGTTCTGTGTCCACACCAAACCTGCTGAAGCAACGGGTCCCTGGTTTGTTATCTGTAACAACTTCCAGCGGGTACCCCCACTCGACAGCCTTTCAGACCAATCTCCGGAAGCGCTCTGTGTCCACACCAAACCTGCTGAAGCAACGGGTCCCTGGTTTGTTATCTGTAACAAATTCCAGCGGGTACCCCCACTCGACAGTCTTTCAGACCAATCTCTGGAAGCGTTCTGTGTCCACACCAAACCTGCTGAAGCAACGGGTCTCTGGTTTGTTATCTGTAACAAATTCCAGCGGGTACCCCACTCTACAGTCTTTCAGACCAGTCTCTGGAAGTGTTCTGTGTCCACACCAAACCTGTTGAACTAACGGGTCCCTGGTTTGTTATCTGTAACAAATTCCAGCGGGTACCCCACTCGACAGTCTTTCAGACCAATCTCTGGAAGCGTTCTGTGTCCACACCAAACCTGTTGAACTAACGGGTCCCTGGTTTGTTATCTGTAACAAATTCCAGCGGGTACCCCACTCGACAGTCTTTCAGACCAATCTCTGGAAGCGTTCTGTGTCCACACCAAACCTGCTGAAGCAACGGGTCCCTGGTTTGTTATCTGTAACAAATTCCAGCGGGTACCCCAACTCGACAGCCTTTCAGACCAATCTCTGGAAGCGTTCTGTGTCCACACCAAACCTGCTGAAGCAACGGGTCCCTGGTTTGTTATCTGTAACAAATTCCAGCGGGTACCCCCACTCGACAGCCTTTCAGACCAATCTCTGGAAGCGTTCTGTGTCCACACCAAACCTGCTGAAGCAACGGGTCCCTGGTTTGTTATCTGTAACAAATTCCAGCGGGTACCCCACTCGACAGCCTTTCAGACCAATCTCTGGAAGCGTTCTGTGTCCACACTAAACCTGCTGAAGCAACGGGTCCCTGGTTTGTTATCCGTAACAACGTCCAGCGGGTACCCCAACTCGACAGCCTTTCAGACCAATCTCTGGAAGCGTTCTGTGTCCACACCAAACCTGCTGAAGCAAAGGGTCCCTGGTTTGTTATCTGTAACAAATTCCAGCGGGTACCCCACTCGACAGTCTTTCAGACCAATCTCTGGAAGCGTTCTGTGTCCACACCAAACCTGCTGAAGCAACGGGTCCCTGGTTTGTTATCTGTAACAAATTCCAGCGGGTACCCCCACTCGACAGCCTTTCAGACCAATCTCTGGAAGCGTTCTGTGTCCACACCAAACCTGCTGAAGCAACGGGTCCCTGGTTTGTTATCTGTAACAAATTCCAGCGGGTACCACCACTCGACAGCCTTTCAGACCAATCTCTGGAAGCGTTCTGTGTCCACACCAAACCTGCTGAAGCAACGGGTCCCTGGTTTGTTATCTGTAACAAATTCCAGCGGGTACCACCACTCGACAGCCTTTCAGACCAATCTCTGGAAGCGTTCTGTGTCCACACCAAACCTGCTGAAACAACGGGTCCCTGGTTTGTTATCTGTAACAAATTCCAGCGGGTACCCCACTCGACAGCCTTTCAGACCAATCTCTGGAAGCGTTCTGTGTCCACACCAAACCTGCTGAAGCAACGGGTCCCTGGTTTGTTATCTGTAACAAATTCCAGCGGGTACCCCACTCGACAGCCTTTCAGACCAGTCTCTGGAAGTGTTCTGTGTCCACGCTAAACCTGCTGAAGCAACGGGTCCCTGGTTTGTTATCTGTAACAAATTCTAGGGGGTACCCCCACTCGACAGCCTTTCAGACCAGTCTCTGGAAGTGTTCTGTGTCCACGCTAAACCTGCTGAAGCAACGAGTCCCTGGTTTGTTATCTGTAACAAATTCCAGCGGGTACCCCACTCGACAGCCTTTCAGACCAATCTCTGGAAGCGTTCTGTGTCCACACCAAACCTGCTGAAACAACGGGTCACTGGTTTGTTATCCGTAACAAATTCCAGCGGGTACCCCACTCGACAGCCTTTCAGACCAATCTCTGGAAGCGTTCTGTGTCCACACCAAACCTGCTGAAGCAACGGGTCCCTGGTTTGTTATCTGTAACAAATTCCAGCGGGTACCCCCACTCGACAGCCTTTCAGACCAATCTCTGGAAGCGTTCTGTGTCCACACCAAACCTGCTGAAGCAACGGGTCCCTGGTTTGTTATCTGTAACAAATTCCAGCCGGTACCCCACTCGACAGCCTTTCAGACCAATCTCTGGAAGCGTTCTGTGTCCACACCAAACCTGCTGAAGCAACGGGTCCCTGGTTTGTTATCTGAAACAAATTCCAGCGGGTACCCCCACTCGACAGCCTTTCAGACCAATCTCTGGAAGGGTTCTGTGTCCACACCAAACCTGCAGAAGCAACGGGTCCCTGGTTTGTTATCTGTAACAAATTCCAGCGGGTACCCCCACTCGACAGCCTTTCAGACCAATCTCTGGAAGCGTTCTGTGTCCACACCAAACCTGCTGAAGCAACGGGTCCCTGGTTTGTTATCTGTAACAAATTCCAGCCGGTACCCCACTCGACAGCCTTTCAGACCAATCTCTGGAAGCGTTCTGTGTCCACACCAAACCTGCTGAAGCAACGGGTCCCTGGTTTGTTATCTGAAACAAATTCCAGCGGGTACCCCCACTCGACAGCCTTTCAGACCAATCTCTGGAAGCGTTCTGTGTCCACACCAAACCTGTTGAAGTAACGGGTCCCTGGTTTGTTATCTGTAACAAATTCCAGCGGGTACCCCCACTCGACAGCCTTTCAGACCAATCTCTGGAAGCGTTCTGTGTCCACACCAAACCTGCTGAAGCAACGGGTCCCTGGTTTGTTATCTGTAACAAATTCCAGCCGGTACCCCACTCGACAGCCTTTCAGACCAATCTCTGGAAGCGTTCTGTGTCCACACCAAACCTGCTGAAGCAACGGGTCCCTGGTTTGTTATCTGTAACAAATTCCAGCGGGTACCCCCACTCGACAGTCTTTCAGACCAATCTCTGGAAGCGTCCTGTGTCCACACCAAACCTGCTGAAGCAACGGGTCCCTGGTTTGTTATCTGTAACAAATTCCAGCGGGTACCCCACTCGACAGTCTTTCAGACCAATCTCTGGAAGCGTTCTGTGTCCACACCAAACCTGCTGAAGCAACGGGTCCCTGGTTTGTTATCTGTAACAAATTCCAGCGGGTACCCCCACTCGACAGCCTTTCAGACCAATCTCTGGAAGCGTTCTGTGTCCACACCAAACCTGCTGAAGCAACGGGTCCCTGGTTTGTTATCTGTAACAAATTCCAGCCGGTACCCCCACTCGACAGTCTTTCAGACCAGTCTCTGGAAGCGTTCTGTGTCCACACCAAACCTGCTGAAACAACGGGTCCCTGGTTTGTTATCTGTAACAAATTCCAGCGGGTACCCCACTCGACAGCCTTTCAGACCAGTCTCTGGAAGCGTTCTGTGTCCACACTAAACCTGCTGAAGCAACGGGTCCCTGGTTTGTTATCTGTAACAAATTCCAGCGGGTACCCCCACTCGACAGCCTTTCAGACCAATCTCTGGAAGCGTTCTGTGTCCACACCAAACCTGCTGAAGCAACGGGTCCCTGGTTTGTTATCTGTAACAACGTCCAGCGGGTACCCCCACTCGACAGCCTTTCAGACCAATCTCTGGAAGCGTTCTGTGTCCACACCAAACCTGCTGAAGCAACGGGTCCCTGGTTTGTTATCCGTAACAAATTCCAGCGGGTACCCCCACTCGACAGCCTTTCAGACCAATCTCTGGAAGCGTTCTGTGTCCACACCAAACCTGCTGAAGCAACGGGTCCCTGGTTTGTTATCTGTAACAAATTCCAGCGGGTACCCCACTCGACAGCCTTTCAGACCAATCTCTGGAAGCGTTCTGTGTCCACACTAAACCTGCTGAAGCAACGGGTCCCTGGTTTGTTATCCGTAACAAATTCCAGCGGGTACCCCACTCGACAGCCTTTCAGACCAATCTCTGGAAGCGTTCTGTGTCCACACCAAACCTGCTGAAGCAACGGGTCCCTGGTTTGTTATCCGTAACAAATTCCAGCGGGTACCCCACTCGACAGCCTTTCAGACCAGTCTCTGGAAGCGTTCTGTGTCCACACCAAACCTGCTGAAACAACGGGTCCCTGGTTTGTTATCTGTAACAAATTCCAGCGGGTACCCCACTCGACAGCCTTTCAGACCATTCTCTGGAAGCGTTCTGTGTCCACACCAAACCTGCTGAAGCAACGGGTCCCTGGTTTGTTATCTGTAACAAATTCCAGCGGGTACCCCACTCCACAGCCTTTCAGACCAATCTCTGGAAGCGTTCTGTGCCCACACCAAACCTGCTGAAGCAACGGGTCCCTGGTTTGTTATCTGTAACAAATTCCAGCGGGTACCCCCACTCGACAGCCTTTCAGACCAATCTCTGGAAGCGTTCTGTGTCCACGCTAAACCTGCTGAAGCAACGGGTCCCTGGTTTGTTATCTGTAACAAATTCCAGCGGGTACCCCCACTCGACAGCCTTTCAGACCAATCTCTGGAAGCGTTCTGTGTCCACACCAAACCTGCTGAAGCAACGGGTCCCTGGTTTGTTATCTGTAACAAATTCCAGAGGGTAGCCCCACTCGACAGTCTTTCAGACCAGTCTCTGGAAGCGTTCTGTGTCCACACCAAACCTGCTGAAGCAACGGGTCCCTGGTTTGTTATCTGTAACAAATTCCAGCGGGTACCCCCACTCGACAGTCTTTCAGACCAATCTCTGGAAGCGTTCTGTGTCCACACCAAACCTGCTGAAGCAACGGGTCCCTGGTTTGTTATCTGTAACAAATTCCAGCGGGTACCCCCACTCGACAGCCTTTCAGACCAATCTCTGGAAGCGTTCTGTGTCCACACCAAACCTGCTGAAGCAACGGGTCCCTGGTTTGTTATCTGTAACAAATTCCAGCGGGTAGCCCCACTCGACAGTCTTTCAGACCAGTCTCTGGAAGCGTTCTGTGTCCACAGCAAACCTGCTGAAGCAACGGGTCCCTGGTTTGTTATCTGTAACAAATTCCAGCGGGTACCCCCACTCGACAGTCTTTCAGACCAGTCTCTGGAAGCGTTCTGTGTCCACACTAAACTTGCTGAAGCAACGGGTCCCTGGTTTGTTATCTGAAACAAATTCCAGCGGGTACCCCCACTCGACAGCCTTTCAGACCAGTCTCTGGAAGCGTCCTGTGTCCACACCAAACCTGCTGAAGCAACGGGTCCCTGGTTTGTTATCTGTAACAAATTCCAGCGGGTACCCCCACTCGACAGTCTTTCAGACCAGTCTCTGGAAGCGTTCTGTGTCCACACTAAACTTGCTGAAGCAACGGGTCCCTGGCTTGTTATGTGAAACAAATTCCAGCGGGTACCCCACTCGACAGTCTTTCAGATCAGTCTCTGGAAGCGTTCTGTGTCCACACTAAACTTGCTGAAGCAACGGGTCCCTGGTTTGTTATCCGTAACAAATTCCCCGGGTACCCCACTCTACAGCCTTTCAGACCAGTCTCTGGAAGCGTTCTGTGTCCACACCAAACCTGCTGAAGCAACGGGTCCCTGGTTTGTTATCCGTAACAAATTCCAGCGGGTACCCCCACTCGACAGTCTTTCAGACCAATCTCTGGAAGCGTTCTGTGTCCACACCAAACCTGCTGAAGCAACGGGTCCCTGGTTTGTTATCTGTAACAAATTCCAGCGGGTACCCCACTCGACAGCCTTTCAGACCAATCTCTGGAAGCGTTCTGTGTCCACACCAAACCTGCTGAAGCAACGGGTCCCTGGTTTGTTATCTGTAACAAATTCCAGCGGGTACCCCCATTCGACAGCCTTTCACACCAATCTCTGGAAGCGTTCTGTGTCCACACTAAACCTGCTGAAGCAACGGGTCCCTGGTTTGTTATCTGTAACAAATTCCAGCGGGTACCCCACTCGACAGTCTTTCAGACCAATCTCTGGAAGCGTTCTGTGTCCACACCAAACCTGCTGAAGCAACGGGTCCCTGGTTTGTTATCTGTAACAAATTCTAGGGGGTACCCCACTCGACAGTCTTTCAGACCAATCTCTGGAAGCGTTCTGTGTCCACACCAAACCTTCTGAAGCAACGGGTCCCTGGTTTGTTATCTGTAACAAATTCCAGCGGGTACCCCCACTCGACAGCCTTTCAGACCAATCTCTGGAAGCGTTCTGTGTCCACACCAAACCTGCTGAAGCAACGGGTCCCTGGTTTGTTATCTGTAACAAATTCCAGCGGGTACCCCCACTCGACAGCCTTTCAGACCAATCTCTGGAAGCGTTCTGTGTCCACACCAAACCTGCTGAAGCAACGGGTCCCTGGTTTGTTATCTGTAACAAATTCCAGCGGGTACCCCACTCGACAGCCTTTCAGACCAATCTCTGGAAGCGTTCTGTGTCCACGCCAAACCTGCTGAAGCAACGGGTCCCTGGTTTGTTATCTGTAACAAATTCCAGCCGGTACCCCCACTCGACAGTCTTTCAGACCAATCTCTGGAAGCGTTCTGTGTCCACACCAAACCTGCTGAAGCAACGGGTCCCTGGTTTGTTATCTGTAACAAATTCCAGCGGGTACCCCCACTCGACAGCCTTTCAGACCAATCTCTGGAAGCGTTCTGTGTCCACACTAAACCTGCTGAAGCAACGGGTCCCTGGTTTGTTATCTGTAACAAATTCCCCGGGTACCCCACTCGACAGCCTTTCAGACCAATCTCTGGAAGCGTTCTGTGTCCACACCAAACCTGCTGAAACAACGGGTCCCTGGTTTGTTATCTGTAACAAATTCCAGCGGGTACCCCACTCGACAGTCTTTCAGACCAATCTCTGGAAGCGTTCTGTGTCCACACCAAACCTGCTGAAACAACGGGTCCCTGGTTTGTTATCTGTAACAAATTCCCCGGGTACCCCACTCGACAGCCTTTCAGACCAATCTCTGGAAGCGTTCTGTGTCCACACCAAACCTGCTGAAACAACGGGTCACTGGTTTGTTATCCGTAACAAATTCCAGCGGGTACCCCACTCGACAGCCTTTCAGACCAATCTCTGGAAGCGTTCTGTGTCCACACCAAACCTGCTGAAAGAACGGGTCCCTGGTTTGTTATCTGAAACAAATTCCAGCGGGTACCCCACTCGACATCCTTTCAGACCAATCTCAGGAAGCGTTCTGTGTCCACACCAAACCTGCTGAAGCAACGGGTCCCTGGTTTGTTATCTGAAACAAATTCCAGCGGGTACCCCCACTCGACAGCCTTTCAGACCAATCTCTGGAAGCGTTCTGTGTCCACACCAAACCTGCTGAAGCAACGGGTCCCTGGTTTGTTATCCGTAACAAATTCCAGCGGGTACCCCCACTCGACAGCCTTTCAGACCAATCTCTGGAAGCGTTCTGAGTCCACACCAAACCTGCTGAAACAACGGGTCCCTGGTTTGTTATCTGTAACAAATTCCAGCGGGTACCCCACTCGACAGCCTTTCAGACCAGTCTCTGGAATTGTTCTGTGTCCACACCAAACCTGCTGAAGCAACGGGTCCCTGGTTTGTTATCTGTAACAAATTCCAGCGGGTACCCCCACTCGACAGCCTTTCAGACCAGTCTCTGGAAGCGTTCTGTGTCCACACCAAACCTGCTGAAGCAACGGGTCCCTGGTTTGTTATCTGTAACAAATTCCAGCGGGTAGCCCACTCGACAGCCTTTCAGACCAATCTCTGGAAGCGTTCTGTGTCCACACCAAACCTGCTGAAACAACGGGTCCCTGGTTTGTTATCTGTAACAAATTCCAGCGGGTACCCCACTCGACAGTCTTTCAGACCAATCTCTGGAAGCGTTCTGTGTCCACACCAAACCTGCTGAAGCAACGGGTCCCTGGTTTGTTATCTGTAACAAATTCCAGCGGGTACCCCACTCGACAGCCTTTCAGACCAATCTCTGGAAGCGTTCTGTGTCCACACCAAACCTGCTGAAGCAACGGGTCCCTGGTTTGTTATCTGTAACAAATTCCCCGGGTACCCCACTCGACAGCCTTACAGACCAATCTCTGGAAGCGTTCTGTGTCCACACCAAACCAGCTGAAGCAACGGGTCCCTGGTTTGTTATCTGTAACAAATTCCCCGGGTACCCCACTCGACAGCCTTTCAGACCAATCTCTGGAAGCGTTCTGTGTCCACACCAAACCTGCTGAAGCAACGGGTCCCTGGTTTGTTATCTGTAACAAATTCCAGCGGGTACCCCACTCGACAGTCTTTCAGACCAATCTCTGGAAGCGTTCTGTGTCCACACCAAACCTGCTGAAGCAACGGGTCCCTGGTTTGTTATCTGTAACAAATTCCAGCGGGTACCCCACTCGACAGCCTTTCAGACCAATCTCTGGAAGCGTTCTGTGTCCACACCAAACCTGCTGAAGCAACGGGTCCCTGGTTTGTTATCTGTAACAAATTCCAGCGGGTACCCCAATCGACAGTCTTTCAGACCAATCTCTGGAAGTGTTCTGTTTCCACACCAAACCTGCTGAAGCAACGGGTCCCTGGTTTGTTATCTGTAACAAATTCCAGCGGGTACCCCACTCGACAGCCTTTCAGACCAGTCTCTGGAAGCGTTCTGTGTCCACACCAAACCTGCTGAAGCAACGGGCCCCTGGTTTGTTATCTGTAACAAATTCCAGCCGGTACCCCCACTCGACAGCCTTTCAGACCAATCTCTGGAAGCGTTCTGTGTCCACACCAAACCTGCTGAAGCAACGGGTCCCTGGTTTGTTATCTGTAACAAATTCCAGCGGGTACCCCCAATCGACAGTCTTTCAGACCAGTCTCTGGAAGCGTTCTGTGTCCACACCAAACCTGCTGAAGCAACGGGTCCCTGGTTTGTTATCTGTAACAAATTCCAGCGGGTACCCCCAATCGACAGTCTTTCAGACCAATCTCTGGAAGCGTTCTGTGTCCACACCAAACCTGCTGAAGCAACGGGTCCCTGGTTTGTTATCTGTAACAAATTCCAGCGGGTACCCCCACTCGACAGCCTTTCAGACCAATCTCTGGAAGCGTTCTGTGTCCACACCAAACCTGCTGAAGCAACGGGTCCCTGGTTTGTTATCTGTAACAAATTCCAGCGGGTACCCCACTCGACAGTCTTTCAGACCAGTCTCTGGAAGCGTTCTGTGTCCACACCAAACCTGCTGAAGCAACGGGTCCCTGGTTTGTTATCTGTTAGATATTCCAGCGGGTACCCCACTCGACAGCCTGTCAGACCAGTCTCTGGAAGCGTTCTGTGTCCACACCAAACCTGCTGAAGCAACGGGTCCCTGGTTTGTTATCCGTAACAAATTCCAGCGGGTTCCCCACTCGACAGTCTTTCAGACCAATCTCTGGAAGCGTTCTGTGTCCACACCAAACCTGCTGAAGCAACGGGTCCCTGGTTTGTTATCCGTAACAAATTCCAGCGGGTACCCCCACTCGACAGCCTTTCAGACCAATCTCTGGAAGCGTTCTGTGTCCACACCAAACCTGCTGAAGCAACGGGTCCCTGGTTTGTTATCTGTAACAAATTCCAGCGGGTACCCCACTCGACAGCCTTTCAGACCAATCTCTGGAAGCGTTCTGTGTCCACAACAAACCTGCTGAAGCAACGGGTCCCTGGTTTGTTATCTGTAACAAATTCCAGCGGGTACCCCACTCGACAGCCTTTCAGACCAATCTCTGGAAGCGTTCTGTGTCCACACCAAACCTGCTGAAGCAACGGGTCCCTGGTTTGTTATCTGTAACAAATTCCAACGGGTACCCCCACTCGACAGTCTTTCAGACCAATCTCTGGAAGCGTTCTGTGTCCACACCAAACCTGCTGAAGCAACGGGTCCCTGGTTTGTTATCTGTAACAAATTCCAGCGGGTACCCCACTCGACAGCCTTTCAGACCAATCTCTGGAAGCGTTCTGTGTCCACACTAAACCTGCTGAAGCAACGGGTCCCTGGTTTGTTATCTGTAACAAATTCCAGCGGGTACCCCCACTCGACAGCCTTTCAGACCAATCTCTGGAAGCGTTCTGTGTCCACACCAAACCTGCTGAAGCAACGGGTCCCTGGTTTGTTATCTGTAACAAATTCCAGCGGGTACCCCCACTCGACAGCCTTTCAGACCAATCTCTGGAAGCGTTCTGTGTCCACACCAAACCTGCTGAAGCAACGGGTCCCTGGTTTGTTATCTGTAACAAATTCCAGCGGGTACCCCCACTCGACAGCCTTTCAGACCAGTCTCTGGAAGCGTTCTGTGTCCACACCAAACCTGCTGAAGCAACGGGTCCCTGGTTTGTTATCTGTAACAAATTCCAGCGGGTACCCCCACTCGACAGTCTTTCAGACCAATCTCTGGAAGCGTTCTGTGTCCACGCTAAACCTGTTGAAGCAACGGGTCCCTGGTTTGTTATCTGTAACAAATTCCAGCGGGTACCCCCACTCGACAGCCTTTCAGACCAGTCTCTGGAAGCGTTCTGTGTCCACACCAAACCTGCTGAAGCAACGGGTCCCTGGTTTGTTATCTGTAACAAATTCCAGCGGGTACCCCCACTCGACAGTCTTTCAGACCAATCTCTGGAAGCGTTCTGTGTCCACACCAAACCTGTTGAAGCAACGGGTCCCTGGTTTGTTATCTGTAACAAATTCCAGCCGGTACCCCCACTCGACAGCCTTTCAGACCAATCTCTGGAAGCGTTCTGTGTCCACACCAAACCTGCTGAACCAACGGGTCCGTGGTTTGTTATCTGTAACAAATTCCAGCGGGTACCCCACTCGACAGCCTTTCAGACCAGTCTCTGGAAGCGTTCTGTGTCCACACCAAACCTGCTGAACCAATGGGTCCGTGGTTTGTTATCTGTAACAAATTCCAGCGGGTACCCCCACTCGACAGTCTTTCAGACCAATCTCTGGAAGCGTTCTGTGTCCACACCAAACCGGCTGAATGAACGGGTCCCTGGTTTGTTATCTGTAACAAATTCCAGCGGGTACCCCACTCGTCAGCCTTTCAGACCAGTCTCTGGAAGCGTTCTGTGTCCACACTAAACTTGCTGAAGCAACGGGTCCCTGGCTTGTTATGTGAAACAAATTCCAGCGGGTACCCCACTCGACAGTCTTTCAGACCAGTCTCTGGAAGCGTTCTGTGTCCACACTAAACTTGCTGAAGCAACGGCTCCCTGGTTTGTTATCCGTAACAAATTCCCCGGGTACCCCACTCGACAGCCTTTCAGACCAGTCTCTGGAAGCGTTCTGTGTCCACACCAAACCTGCTGAAGCAACGGGTCCCTGGTTTGTTATCCGTAACAAATTCCAGCGGGTACCCCCACTCGACAGTCTTTCAGACCAATCTCTGGAAGCGTTCTGTGTCCACACCAAACCTGCTGAAGCAACGGGTCCCTGGTTTGTTATCTGTAACAAATTCCAGCGGGTACCCCACTCGACAGCCTTTCAGACCAATCTCTGGAAGCGTTCTGTGTCCACACCAAACCTGCTGAAGCAACGGGTCCCTGGTTTGTTATCTGTAACAAATTCCAGCGGGTACCCCCATTCGACAGCCTTTCACACCAATCTCTGGAAGCGTTCTGTGTCCACACTAAACCTGCTGAAGCAACGGGTCCCTGGTTTGTTATCTGTAACAAATTCCAGCGGGTACCCCACTCGACAGTCTTTCAGACCAATCTCTGGAAGCGTTCTGTGTCCACACCAAACCTGCTGAAGCAACGGGTCCCTGGTTTGTTATCTGTAACAAATTCTAGGGGGTACCCCACTCGACAGTCTTTCAGACCAATCTCTGGAAGCGTTCTGTGTCCACACCAAACCTTCTGAAGCAACGGGTCCCTGGTTTGTTATCTGTAACAAATTCCAGCGGGTACCCCCACTCGACAGCCTTTCAGACCAATCTCTGGAAGCGTTCTGTGTCCACACCAAACCTGCTGAAGCAACGGGTCCCTGGTTTGTTATCTGTAACAAATTCCAGCGGGTACCCCCACTCGACAGCCTTTCAGACCAATCTCTGGAAGCGTTCTGTGTCCACACCAAACCTGCTGAAGCAACGGGTCCCTGGTTTGTTATCTGTAACAAATTCCAGCGGGTACCCCACTCGACAGCCTTTCAGACCAATCTCTGGAAGCGTTCTGTGTCCACGCCAAACCTGCTGAAGCAACGGGTCCCTGGTTTGTTATCTGTAACAAATTCCAGCGGGTACCCCCACTCGACAGTCTTTCAGACCAATCTCTGGAAGCGTTCTGTGTCCACACCAAACCTGCTGAAGCAACGGGTCCCTGGTTTGTTATCTGTAACAAATTCCAGCGGGTACCCCCACTCGACAGCCTTTCAGACCAATCTCTGGAAGCGTTCTGTGTCCACACTAAACCTGCTGAAGCAACGGGTCCCTGGTTTGTTATCTGTAACAAATTCCCCGGGTACCCCACTCGACAGCCTTTCAGACCAATCTCTGGAAGCGTTCTGTGTCCACACCAAACCTGCTGAAACAACGGGTCCCTGGTTTGTTATCTGTAACAAATTCCAGCGGGTACCCCACTCGACAGTCTTTCAGACCAATCTCTGGAAGCGTTCTGTGTCCACACCAAACCTGCTGAAACAACGGGTCCCTGGTTTGTTAACTGTAACAAATTCCAGCGGGTACCCCCACTCGACAGCTTTCAGACCAATCTCTGGAAGCGTTCTGTGTCCACACCAAACCTGCTGAAGCAACGGGTCCCTGGTTTGTTATCTGAAACAAATTCCAGCGGGTACCCCACTCGACAGCCTTTCAGACCAATCTCTGGAAGCGTTCTGTGTCCACACCAAACCTGCTGAAGCAACGGGTCCCTGGTTTGTTATCTGTAACAAATTCCAGCGGGTACCCCACTCGACAGCCTTTCAGACCAATCTCTGGAAGCGTTCTGTGTCCACACCAAACCTGCTGAAACAACGGGTCACTGGTTTGTTATCCGTAACAAATTCCAGCGGGTACCCCACTCGACAGCCTTTCAGACCAATCTCTGGAAGCGTTCTGTGTCCACACCAAACCTGCTGAAAGAACGGGTCCCTGGTTTGTTATCTGAAACAAATTCCAGCGGGTACCCCACTCGACATCCTTTCAGACCAATCTCAGGAAGCGTTCTGTGTCCACACCAAACCTGCTGAAGCAACGGGTCCCTGGTTTGTTATCTGAAACAAATTCCAGCGGGTACCCCCACTCGACAGCCTTTCAGACCAATCTCTGGAAGCGTTCTGTGTCCACACCAAACCTGCTGAAGCAACGGGTCCCTGGTTTGTTATCCGTAACAAATTCCAGCGGGTACCCCCACTCGACAGCCTTTCAGACCAATCTCTGGAAGCGTTCTGAGTCCACACCAAACCTGCTGAAGCAACGGGTCCCTGGTTTGTTATCTGTAACAAATTCCAGCGGGTACCCCACTCGACAGTCTTTCAGACCAATCTCTGGAAGCGTTCTGTGTCCACACCAAACCTGCTGAAGCAACGGGTCCCTGGTTTGTTATCTGTAACAAATTCCAGCGGGTACCCCACTCGTCAGCCTTTCAGACCAATCTCTGGAAGCGTTCTGTGTCCACACCAAACCTGCTGAAACAACGGGTCCCTGGTTTGTTATCTGTAACAAATTCCAGCGGGTACCCCACTCGACAGCCTTTCAGACCAGTCTCTGGAAGTGTTCTGTGTCCACACCAAACCTGCTGAAGCAACGGGTCCCTGGTTTGTTATCTGTAACAAATTCCAGCGGGTACCCCCACTCGACAGCCTTTCAGACCAGTCTCTGGAAGCGTTCTGTGTCCACACCAAACCTGCTGAAGCAACGGGTCCCTGGTTTGTTATCTGTAACAAATTCCAGCGGGTAGCCCACTCGACAGCCTTTCAGACCAATCTCTGGAAGCGTTCTGTGTCCACACCAAACCTGCTGAAACAACGGGTCCCTGGTTTGTTATCTGTAACAAATTCCAGCGGGTACCCCACTCGACAGTCTTTCAGACCAATCTCTGGAAGCGTTCAGTGTCCACACCAAACCTGCTGAAGCAACGGGTCCCTGGTTTGTTATCTGTAACAAATTCCAGCGGGTACCCCACTCGACAGCCTTTCAGACCAATCTCTGGAAGCGTTCTGTGTCCACACCAAACCTGCTGAAGCAACGGGTCCCTGGTTTGTTATCTGTAACAAATTCCCCGGGTACCCCACTCGACAGCCTTACAGACCAATCTCTGGAAGCGTTCTGTGTCCACACCAAACCAGCTGAAGCAACGGGTCCCTGGTTTGTTATCTGTAACAAATTCCCCGGGTACCCCACTCGACAGCCTTTCAGACCAATCTCTGGAAGCGTTCTGTGTCCACACCAAACCTGCTGAAGCAACGGGTCCCTGGTTTGTTATCTGTAACAAATTCCAGCGGGTACCCCCACTCGACAGCCTTTCAGACCAATCTCTGGAAGCGTTCTGTGTCCACACCAAACCTGCTGAAGCAACGGGTCCCTGGTTTGTTATCTGTAACAAATTCCCCGGGTACCCCACTCGACAGCCTTTCAGACCAATCTCTGGAAGCGTTCTGTGTCCACACCAAACCTGCTGAAGCAACGGGTCCCTGGTTTGTTATCTGTAACAAATTCCAGCGGGTACCCCAATCGACAGTCTTTCAGACCAATCTCTGGAAGTGTTCTGTTTCCACACCAAACCTGCTGAAGCAACGGGTCCCTGGTTTGTTATCTGTAACAAATTCCAGCGGGTACCCCACTCGACAGCCTTTCAGACCAGTCTCTGGAAGCGTTCTGTGTCCACACCAAACCTGCTGAAGCAACGGGCCCCTGGTTTGTTATCTGTAACAAATTCCAGCCGGTACCCCCACTCGACAGCCTTTCAGACCAATCTCTGGAAGCGTTCTGTGTCCACACCAAACCTGCTGAAGCAACGGGTCCCTGGTTTGTTATCTGTAACAAATTCCAGCGGGTACCCCCAATCGACAGTCTTTCAGACCAGTCTCTGGAAGCGTTCTGTGTCCACACCAAACCTGCTGAAGCAACGGGTCCCTGGTTTGTTATCTGTAACAAATTCCAGCGGGTACCCCCAATCGACAGTCTTTCAGACCAATCTCTGGAAGCGTTCTGTGTCCACACCAAACCTGCTGAAGCAACGGGTCCCTGGTTTGTTATCTGTAACAAATTCCAGCGGGTACCCCCACTCGACAGCCTTTCAGACCAATCTCTGGAAGCGTTCTGTGTCCACACCAAACCTGCTGAAGCAACGGGTCCCTGGTTTGTTATCTGTAACAAATTCCAGCGGGTACCCCACTCGACAGTCTTTCAGACCAGTCTCTGGAAGCGTTCTGTGTCCACACCAAACCTGCTGAAGCAACGGGTCCCTGGTTTGTTATCTGTTAGATATTCCAGCGGGTACCCCACTCGACAGCCTTTCAGACCAGTCTCTGGAAGCGTTCTGTGTCCACACCAAACCTGCTGAAGCAACGGGTCCCTGGTTTGTTATCCGTAACAAATTCCAGCGGGTTCCCCACTCGACAGTCTTTCAGACCAATCTCTGGAAGCGTTCTGTGTCCACACCAAACCTGCTGAAGCAACGGGTCCCTGGTTTGTTATCCGTAACAAATTCCAGCGGGTACCCCCACTCGACAGCCTTTCAGACCAATCTCTGGAAGCGTTCTGTGTCCACACCAAACCTGCTGAAGCAACGGGTCCCTGGTTTGTTATCTGTAACAAATTCCAGCGGGTACCCCACTCGACAGCCTTTCAGACCAATCTCTGGAAGCGTTCTGTGTCCACAACAAACCTGCTGAAGCAACGGGTCCCTGGTTTGTTATCTGTAACAAATTCCAGCGGGTACCCCACTCGACAGCCTTTCAGACCAATCTCTGGAAGCGTTCTGTGTCCACACCAAACCTGCTGAAGCAACGGGTCCCTGGTTTGTTATCTGTAACAAATTCCAACGGGTACCCCCACTCGACAGTCTTTCAGACCAATCTCTGGAAGCGTTCTGTGTCCACACCAAACCTGCTGAAGCAACGGGTCCCTGGTTTGTTATCTGTAACAAATTCCAGCGGGTACCCCACTCGTCAGCCTTTCAGACCAATCTCTGGAAGCGTTCTGTGTCCACACCAAACCTGCTGAAGCAACGGGTCCCTGGTTTGTTATCTGTAACAAATTCCAGCGGGTACCCCACTCGACAGCCTTTCAGACCAATCTCTGGAAGCGTTCTGTGTCCACACCAAACCTGCTGAAGCAACGGGTCCCTGGTTTGTTATCTGTAACAAATTCCAGCGGGTACCCCCACTCGACAGCCTTTCAGACCAATCTCTGGAAGCGTTCTGTGTCCACACCAAACCTGCTGAAGCAACGGGTCCCTGGTTTGTTATCTGTAACAAATTCCAGCGGGTACCCCCACTCGACAGCCTTTCAGACCAATCTCTGGAAGCGTTCTGTGTCCACACCAAACCTGCTGAAGCAACGGGTCCCTGGTTTGTTATCTGTAACAAATTCCAGCGGGTACCCCCACTCGACAGCCTTTCAGACCAGTCTCTGGAAGCGTTCTGTGTCCACACCAAACCTGCTGAAGCAACGGGTCCCTGGTTTGTTATCTGTAACAAATTCCAGCGGGTACCCCCACTCGACAGTCTTTCAGACCAATCTCTGGAAGCGTTCTGTGTCCACGCTAAACCTGTTGAAGCAACGGGTCCCTGGTTTGTTATCTGTAACAAATTCCAGCGGGTACCCCCACTCGACAGCCTTTCAGACCAGTCTCTGGAAGCGTTCTGTGTCCACACCAAACCTGCTGAAGCAACGGGTCCCTGGTTTGTTATCTGTAACAAATTCCAGCGGGTACCCCCACTCGACAGTCTTTCAGACCAATCTCTGGAAGCGTTCTGTGTCCACACCAAACCTGCTGAAGCAACGGGTCCGTGGTTTGTTATCTGTAACAAATTCCAGCGGGTACCCCACTCGACAGTCTTTCAGACCAATCTCTGGAAGCGTTCTGTGTCCACACCAAACCTGCTGAAGCAACGGGTCCCTGGTTTGTTATCTGTAACAAATTCCAGCGGGTACCCCACTCGACAGTCTTTCAGACCAGTCTCTGGAAGCGTTCTGTGTCCACACCAAACCTGCTGAAGCAACGGGTCCCTGGTTTGTTATCTGTAACAAATTCCAACGGGTACCCCCACTCGACAGTCTTTCAGACCAATCTCTGGAAGCGTTCTGTGTCCACACCAAACCTGCTGAAGCAACGGGTCCCTGGTTTGTTATCTGTAACAAATTCCAGCGGGTACCCCACTCGTCAGCCTTTCAGACCAATCTCTGGAAGCGTTCTGTGTCCACACCAAACCTGCTGAAGCAACGGGTCCCTGGTTTGTTATCTGTAACAAATTCCAGCGGGTACCCCACTCGACAGCCTTTCAGACCAATCTCTGGAAGCGTTCTGTGTCCACACCAAACCTGCTGAAGCAACGGGTCCCTGGTTTGTTATCTGTAACAAATTCCAGCGGGTACCCCCACTCGACAGCCTTTCAGACCAATCTCTGGAAGCGTTCTGTGTCCACACCAAACCTGCTGAAGCAACGGGTCCCTGGTTTGTTATCTGTAACAAATTCCAGCGGGTACCCCCACTCGACAGCCTTTCAGACCAATCTCTGGAAGCGTTCTGTGTCCACACCAAACCTGCTGAAGCAACGGGTCCCTGGTTTGTTATCTGTAACAAATTCCAGCGGGTACCCCCACTCGACAGCCTTTCAGACCAGTCTCTGGAAGCGTTCTGTGTCCACACCAAACCTGCTGAAGCAACGGGTCCCTGGTTTGTTATCTGTAACAAATTCCAGCGGGTACCCCCACTCGACAGTCTTTCAGACCAATCTCTGGAAGCGTTCTGTGTCCACGCTAAACCTGTTGAAGCAACGGGTCCCTGGTTTGTTATCTGTAACAAATTCCAGCGGGTACCCCCACTCGACAGCCTTTCAGACCAGTCTCTGGAAGCGTTCTGTGTCCACACCAAACCTGCTGAAGCAACGGGTCCCTGGTTTGTTATCTGTAACAAATTCCAGCGGGTACCCCCACTCGACAGTCTTTCAGACCAATCTCTGGAAGCGTTCTGTGTCCACACCAAACCTGCTGAAGCAACGGGTCCGTGGTTTGTTATCTGTAACAAATTCCAGCGGGTACCCCACTCGACAGTCTTTCAGACCAATCTCTGGAAGCGTTCTGTGTCCACACCAAACCTGCTGAAGCAACGGGTCCCTGGTTTGTTATCTGTAACAAATTCCAGCGGGTACCCCACTCGACAGTCTTTCAGACCAGTCTCTGGAAGCGTTCTGTGTCCACACCAAACCTGCTGAAGCAACGGGTCCCTGGTTTGTTATCTGTAACAAATTCCAGCCGGTACCCCCACTCGACAGTCTTTCAGACCAGTCTCTGGAAGCGTTCTGTGTCCACACCAAACCTGCTGAAGCAACGGGTCCCTGGTTTGTTATCTGTAACAAATTCCAGCGGGTACCCCACTCGTCAGCCTTTCAGACCAATCTCTGGAAGCGTTCTGTGTCCACACCAAACCTGCTGAAACAACGGGTCCCTGGTTTGTTATCTGTAACAAATTCCAGCGGGTACCCCACTCGACAGCCTTTCAGACCAGTCTCTGGAAGTGTTCTGTGTCCACACCAAACCTGCTGAAGCAACGGGTCCCTGGTTTGTTATCTGTAACAAATTCCAGCGGGTACCCCCACTCGACAGCCTTTCAGACCAGTCTCTGGAAGCGTTCTGTGTCCACACCAAACCTGCTGAAGCAACGGGTCCCTGGTTTGTTATCTGTAACAAATTCCAGCGGGTAGCCCACTCGACAGCCTTTCAGACCAATCTCTGGAAGCGTTCTGTGTCCACACCAAACCTGCTGAAACAACGGGTCCCTGGTTTGTTATCTGTAACAAATTCCAGCGGGTACCCCACTCGACAGTCTTTCAGACCAATCTCTGGAAGCGTTCAGTGTCCACACCAAACCTGCTGAAGCAACGGGTCCCTGGTTTGTTATCTGTAACAAATTCCAGCGGGTACCCCACTCGACAGCCTTTCAGACCAATCTCTGGAAGCGTTCTGTGTCCACACCAAACCTGCTGAAGCAACGGGTCCCTGGTTTGTTATCTGTAACAAATTCCCCGGGTACCCCACTCGACAGCCTTACAGACCAATCTCTGGAAGCGTTCTGTGTCCACACCAAACCAGCTGAAGCAACGGGTCCCTGGTTTGTTATCTGTAACAAATTCCCCGGGTACCCCACTCGACAGCCTTTCAGACCAATCTCTGGAAGCGTTCTGTGTCCACACCAAACCTGCTGAAGCAACGGGTCCCTGGTTTGTTATCTGTAACAAATTCCAGCGGGTACCCCACTCGACAGTCTTTCAGACCAATCTCTGGAAGCGTTCTGTGTCCACACCAAACCTGCTGAAGCAACGGGTCCCTGGTTTGTTATCTGTAACAAATTCCAGCGGGTACCCCACTCGACAGCCTTTCAGACCAATCTCTGGAAGCGTTCTGTGTCCACACCAAACCTGCTGAAGCAACGGGTCCCTGGTTTGTTATCTGTAACAAATTCCAGCGGGTACCCCAATCGACAGTCTTTCAGACCAATCTCTGGAAGTGTTCTGTTTCCACACCAAACCTGCTGAAGCAACGGGTCCCTGGTTTGTTATCTGTAACAAATTCCAGCGGGTACCCCACTCGACAGCCTTTCAGACCAGTCTCTGGAAGCGTTCTGTGTCCACACCAAACCTGCTGAAGCAACGGGCCCCTGGTTTGTTATCTGTAACAAATTCCAGCCGGTACCCCCACTCGACAGCCTTTCAGACCAATCTCTGGAAGCGTTCTGTGTCCACACCAAACCTGCTGAAGCAACGGGTCCCTGGTTTGTTATCTGTAACAAATTCCAGCGGGTACCCCCAATCGACAGTCTTTCAGACCAGTCTCTGGAAGCGTTCTGTGTCCACACCAAACCTGCTGAAGCAACGGGTCCCTGGTTTGTTATCTGTAACAAATTCCAGCGGGTACCCCCAATCGACAGTCTTTCAGACCAATCTCTGGAAGCGTTCTGTGTCCACACCAAACCTGCTGAAGCAACGGGTCCCTGGTTTGTTATCTGTAACAAATTCCAGCGGGTACCCCCACTCGACAGCCTTTCAGACCAATCTCTGGAAGCGTTCTGTGTCCACACCAAACCTGCTGAAGCAACGGGTCCCTGGTTTGTTATCTGTAACAAATTCCAGCGGGTACCCCACTCGACAGTCTTTCAGACCAGTCTCTGGAAGCGTTCTGTGTCCACACCAAACCTGCTGAAGCAACGGGTCCCTGGTTTGTTATCTGTTAGATATTCCAGCGGGTACCCCACTCGACAGCCTTTCAGACCAGTCTCTGGAAGCGTTCTGTGTCCACACCAAACCTGCTGAAGCAACGGGTCCCTGGTTTGTTATCCGTAACAAATTCCAGCGGGTTCCCCACTCGACAGTCTTTCAGACCAATCTCTGGAAGCGTTCTGTGTCCACACCAAACCTGCTGAAGCAACGGGTCCCTGGTTTGTTATCCGTAACAAATTCCAGCGGGTACCCCCACTCGACAGCCTTTCAGACCAATCTCTGGAAGCGTTCTGTGTCCACACCAAACCTGCTGAAGCAACGGGTCCCTGGTTTGTTATCTGTAACAAATTCCAGCGGGTACCCCACTCGACAGCCTTTCAGACCAATCTCTGGAAGCGTTCTGTGTCCACAACAAACCTGCTGAAGCAACGGGTCCCTGGTTTGTTATCTGTAACAAATTCCAGCGGGTACCCCACTCGACAGCCTTTCAGACCAATCTCTGGAAGCGTTCTGTGTCCACACCAAACCTGCTGAAGCAACGGGTCCCTGGTTTGTTATCTGTAACAAATTCCAACGGGTACCCCCACTCGACAGTCTTTCAGACCAATCTCTGGAAGCGTTCTGTGTCCACACCAAACCTGCTGAAGCAACGGGTCCCTGGTTTGTTATCTGTAACAAATTCCAGCGGGTACCCCACTCGTCAGCCTTTCAGACCAATCTCTGGAAGCGTTCTGTGTCCACACCAAACCTGCTGAAGCAACGGGTCCCTGGTTTGTTATCTGTAACAAATTCCAGCGGGTACCCCACTCGACAGCCTTTCAGACCAATCTCTGGAAGCGTTCTGTGTCCACACCAAACCTGCTGAAGCAACGGGTCCCTGGTTTGTTATCTGTAACAAATTCCAGCGGGTACCCCCACTCGACAGCCTTTCAGACCAATCTCTGGAAGCGTTCTGTGTCCACACCAAACCTGCTGAAGCAACGGGTCCCTGGTTTGTTATCTGTAACAAATTCCAGCGGGTACCCCCACTCGACAGCCTTTCAGACCAATCTCTGGAAGCGTTCTGTGTCCACACCAAACCTGCTGAAGCAACGGGTCCCTGGTTTGTTATCTGTAACAAATTCCAGCGGGTACCCCCACTCGACAGCCTTTCAGACCAGTCTCTGGAAGCGTTCTGTGTCCACACCAAACCTGCTGAAGCAACGGGTCCCTGGTTTGTTATCTGTAACAAATTCCAGCGGGTACCCCCACTCGACAGTCTTTCAGACCAATCTCTGGAAGCGTTCTGTGTCCACGCTAAACCTGTTGAAGCAACGGGTCCCTGGTTTGTTATCTGTAACAAATTCCAGCGGGTACCCCCACTCGACAGCCTTTCAGACCAGTCTCTGGAAGCGTTCTGTGTCCACACCAAACCTGCTGAAGCAACGGGTCCCTGGTTTGTTATCTGTAACAAATTCCAGCGGGTACCCCCACTCGACAGTCTTTCAGACCAATCTCTGGAAGCGTTCTGTGTCCACACCAAACCTGCTGAAGCAACGGGTCCGTGGTTTGTTATCTGTAACAAATTCCAGCGGGTACCCCACTCGACAGTCTTTCAGACCAATCTCTGGAAGCGTTCTGTGTCCACACCAAACCTGTTGAAGCAACGGGTCCCTGGTTTGTTATCTGTAACAAATTCCAGCCGGTACCCCCACTCGACAGCCTTTCAGACCAATCTCTGGAAGCGTTCTGTGTCCACACCAAACCTGCTGAACCAACGGGTCCGTGGTTTGTTATCTGTAACAAATTCCAGCGGGTACCCCACTCGACAGCCTTTCAGACCAGTCTCTGGAAGCGTTCTGTGTCCACACCAAACCTGCTGAACCAATGGGTCCGTGGTTTGTTATCTGTAACAAATTCCAGCGGGTACCCCCACTCGACAGTCTTTCAGACCAATCTCTGGAAGCGTTCTGTGTCCACACCAAACCGGCTGAATGAACGGGTCCCTGGTTTGTTATCTGTAACAAATTCCAGCGGGTACCCCACTCGTCAGCCTTTCAGACCAGTCTCTGGAAGCGTTCTGTGTCCACACCAAACCTGCTGAAGCAACGGGTCCGTGGTTTGTTATCTGTAACAAATTCCAGCGGGTACCCCACTCGACAGCCTTTCAGACCAGTCTCTGGAAGCGTTCTGTGTCCACACCAAACCTGCTGAAGCAACGGGTCCCTGGTTTGTTATCTGTAACAAATTCCAGCGGGTACCCCACTCGACAGCCTTTCAGACCAATCTCTGGAAGCGTTCTGTGTCCACACCAAACCTGCTGAAGCAACGGGTCCCTGGTTTGTTATCTGTAACAAATTCCAGCGGGTACCCCACTCGACAGCCTTTCAGACCAATCTCTGGAAGCGTTCTGTGTCCACACCAAACCTGCTGAAGCAACGGGTCCCTGCTTTGTTATCTGTAACAAATTCCAGCGGGTACCCCCACTCGACAGCCTTTCAGACCAATCTCTGGAAGCGTTCTGTGTCCACACCAAACCTGTTGAACTAACGGGTCCCTGGTTTGTTATCTGTAACAAATTCCAGCGGGTACCCCCACTCGACAGCCTTTCAGCCCAATCTCTGGGAGCGTTCTGTGTCCACACCAAACCTGCTGAAGCAACGGGCCCCTGGTTTGTTATCTGTAACAAATTCCAGCGGGTACCCCCACTCGACAGCCTTTCAGACCAATCTCTGGAAGCGTTCTGTGTCCACACCAAACCTGCTGAAGCAACGGGTCCCTGGTTTGTTATCTGAAACAAATTCCAGCGGGTACCCCACTCGACAGCCTTTCAGACCAATCTCTGGAAGCGTTCTGTGTCCACACCAAACCTGCTGAAGCAACGGGTCCCTGGTTTGTTATCTGTAACAAATTCCAGCGGGTACCCCACTCGACAGCCTTTCAGACCAATCTCTGGAAGCGTTCTGTGTCCACACCAAACCTGCTGAAACAACGGGTCACTGGTTTGTTATCCGTAACAAATTCCAGCGGGTACCCCACTCGACAGCCTTTCAGACCAATCTCTGGAAGCGTTCTGTGTCCACACCAAACCTGCTGAAAGAACGGGTCCCTGGTTTGTTATCTGAAACAAATTCCAGCGGGTACCCCACTCGACATCCTTTCAGACCAATCTCAGGAAGCGTTCTGTGTCCACACCAAACCTGCTGAAGCAACGGGTCCCTGGTTTGTTATCTGAAACAAATTCCAGCGGGTACCCCCACTCGACAGCCTTTCAGACCAATCTCTGGAAGCGTTCTGTGTCCACACCAAACCTGCTGAAGCAACGGGTCCCTGGTTTGTTATCCGTAACAAATTCCAGCGGGTACCCCCACTCGACAGCCTTTCAGACCAATCTCTGGAAGCGTTCTGAGTCCACACCAAACCTGCTGAAGCAACGGGTCCCTGGTTTGTTATCTGTAACAAATTCCAGCGGGTACCCCACTCGACAGTCTTTCAGACCAATCTCTGGAAGCGTTCTGTGTCCACACCAAACCTGCTGAAGCAACGGGTCCCTGGTTTGTTATCTGTAACAAATTCCAGCGGGTACCCCACTCGTCAGCCTTTCAGACCAATCTCTGGAAGCGTTCTGTGTCCACACCAAACCTGCTGAAACAACGGGTCCCTGGTTTGTTATCTGTAACAAATTCCAGCGGGTACCCCACTCGACAGCCTTTCAGACCAGTCTCTGGAAGTGTTCTGTGTCCACACCAAACCTGCTGAAGCAACGGGTCCCTGGTTTGTTATCTGTAACAAATTCCAGCGGGTACCCCCACTCGACAGCCTTTCAGACCAGTCTCTGGAAGCGTTCTGTGTCCACACCAAACCTGCTGAAGCAACGGGTCCCTGGTTTGTTATCTGTAACAAATTCCAGCGGGTAGCCCACTCGACAGCCTTTCAGACCAATCTCTGGAAGCGTTCTGTGTCCACACCAAACCTGCTGAAACAACGGGTCCCTGGTTTGTTATCTGTAACAAATTCCAGCGGGTACCCCACTCGACAGTCTTTCAGACCAATCTCTGGAAGCGTTCAGTGTCCACACCAAACCTGCTGAAGCAACGGGTCCCTGGTTTGTTATCTGTAACAAATTCCAGCGGGTACCCCACTCGACAGCCTTTCAGACCAATCTCTGGAAGCGTTCTGTGTCCACACCAAACCTGCTGAAGCAACGGGTCCCTGGTTTGTTATCTGTAACAAATTCCCCGGGTACCCCACTCGACAGCCTTACAGACCAATCTCTGGAAGCGTTCTGTGTCCACACCAAACCAGCTGAAGCAACGGGTCCCTGGTTTGTTATCTGTAACAAATTCCCCGGGTACCCCACTCGACAGCCTTTCAGACCAATCTCTGGAAGCGTTCTGTGTCCACACCAAACCTGCTGAAGCAACGGGTCCCTGGTTTGTTATCTGTAACAAATTCCAGCGGGTACCCCCACTCGACAGCCTTTCAGACCAATCTCTGGAAGCGTTCTGTGTCCACACCAAACCTGCTGAAGCAACGGGTCCCTGGTTTGTTATCTGTAACAAATTCCCCGGGTACCCCACTCGACAGCCTTTCAGACCAATCTCTGGAAGCGTTCTGTGTCCACACCAAACCTGCTGAAGCAACGGGTCCCTGGTTTGTTATCTGTAACAAATTCCAGCGGGTACCCCAATCGACAGTCTTTCAGACCAATCTCTGGAAGTGTTCTGTTTCCACACCAAACCTGCTGAAGCAACGGGTCCCTGGTTTGTTATCTGTAACAAATTCCAGCGGGTACCCCACTCGACAGCCTTTCAGACCAGTCTCTGGAAGCGTTCTGTGTCCACACCAAACCTGCTGAAGCAACGGGCCCCTGGTTTGTTATCTGTAACAAATTCCAGCCGGTACCCCCACTCGACAGCCTTTCAGACCAATCTCTGGAAGCGTTCTGTGTCCACACCAAACCTGCTGAAGCAACGGGTCCCTGGTTTGTTATCTGTAACAAATTCCAGCGGGTACCCCCAATCGACAGTCTTTCAGACCAGTCTCTGGAAGCGTTCTGTGTCCACACCAAACCTGCTGAAGCAACGGGTCCCTGGTTTGTTATCTGTAACAAATTCCAGCGGGTACCCCCAATCGACAGTCTTTCAGACCAATCTCTGGAAGCGTTCTGTGTCCACACCAAACCTGCTGAAGCAACGGGTCCCTGGTTTGTTATCTGTAACAAATTCCAGCGGGTACCCCCACTCGACAGCCTTTCAGACCAATCTCTGGAAGCGTTCTGTGTCCACACCAAACCTGCTGAAGCAACGGGTCCCTGGTTTGTTATCTGTAACAAATTCCAGCGGGTACCCCACTCGACAGTCTTTCAGACCAGTCTCTGGAAGCGTTCTGTGTCCACACCAAACCTGCTGAAGCAACGGGTCCCTGGTTTGTTATCTGTTAGATATTCCAGCGGGTACCCCACTCGACAGCCTTTCAGACCAGTCTCTGGAAGCGTTCTGTGTCCACACCAAACCTGCTGAAGCAACGGGTCCCTGGTTTGTTATCCGTAACAAATTCCAGCGGGTTCCCCACTCGACAGTCTTTCAGACCAATCTCTGGAAGCGTTCTGTGTCCACACCAAACCTGCTGAAGCAACGGGTCCCTGGTTTGTTATCCGTAACAAATTCCAGCGGGTACCCCCACTCGACAGCCTTTCAGACCAATCTCTGGAAGCGTTCTGTGTCCACACCAAACCTGCTGAAGCAACGGGTCCCTGGTTTGTTATCTGTAACAAATTCCAGCGGGTACCCCACTCGACAGCCTTTCAGACCAATCTCTGGAAGCGTTCTGTGTCCACAACAAACCTGCTGAAGCAACGGGTCCCTGGTTTGTTATCTGTAACAAATTCCAGCGGGTACCCCACTCGACAGCCTTTCAGACCAATCTCTGGAAGCGTTCTGTGTCCACACCAAACCTGCTGAAGCAACGGGTCCCTGGTTTGTTATCTGTAACAAATTCCAACGGGTACCCCCACTCGACAGTCTTTCAGACCAATCTCTGGAAGCGTTCTGTGTCCACACCAAACCTGCTGAAGCAACGGGTCCCTGGTTTGTTATCTGTAACAAATTCCAGCGGGTACCCCACTCGTCAGCCTTTCAGACCAATCTCTGGAAGCGTTCTGTGTCCACACCAAACCTGCTGAAGCAACGGGTCCCTGGTTTGTTATCTGTAACAAATTCCAGCGGGTACCCCACTCGACAGCCTTTCAGACCAATCTCTGGAAGCGTTCTGTGTCCACACCAAACCTGCTGAAGCAACGGGTCCCTGGTTTGTTATCTGTAACAAATTCCAGCGGGTACCCCCACTCGACAGCCTTTCAGACCAATCTCTGGAAGCGTTCTGTGTCCACACCAAACCTGCTGAAGCAACGGGTCCCTGGTTTGTTATCTGTAACAAATTCCAGCGGGTACCCCCACTCGACAGCCTTTCAGACCAATCTCTGGAAGCGTTCTGTGTCCACACCAAACCTGCTGAAGCAACGGGTCCCTGGTTTGTTATCTGTAACAAATTCCAGCGGGTACCCCCACTCGACAGCCTTTCAGACCAGTCTCTGGAAGCGTTCTGTGTCCACACCAAACCTGCTGAAGCAACGGGTCCCTGGTTTGTTATCTGTAACAAATTCCAGCGGGTACCCCCACTCGACAGTCTTTCAGACCAATCTCTGGAAGCGTTCTGTGTCCACGCTAAACCTGTTGAAGCAACGGGTCCCTGGTTTGTTATCTGTAACAAATTCCAGCGGGTACCCCCACTCGACAGCCTTTCAGACCAGTCTCTGGAAGCGTTCTGTGTCCACACCAAACCTGCTGAAGCAACGGGTCCCTGGTTTGTTATCTGTAACAAATTCCAGCGGGTACCCCCACTCGACAGTCTTTCAGACCAATCTCTGGAAGCGTTCTGTGTCCACACCAAACCTGCTGAAGCAACGGGTCCGTGGTTTGTTATCTGTAACAAATTCCAGCGGGTACCCCACTCGACAGTCTTTCAGACCAATCTCTGGAAGCGTTCTGTGTCCACACCAAACCTGCTGAAGCAACGGGTCCCTGGTTTGTTATCTGTAACAAATTCCAGCGGGTACCCCACTCGACAGTCTTTCAGACCAGTCTCTGGAAGCGTTCTGTGTCCACACCAAACCTGCTGAAGCAACGGGTCCCTGGTTTGTTATCTGTAACAAATTCCAACGGGTACCCCCACTCGACAGTCTTTCAGACCAATCTCTGGAAGCGTTCTGTGTCCACACCAAACCTGCTGAAGCAACGGGTCCCTGGTTTGTTATCTGTAACAAATTCCAGCGGGTACCCCACTCGTCAGCCTTTCAGACCAATCTCTGGAAGCGTTCTGTGTCCACACCAAACCTGCTGAAGCAACGGGTCCCTGGTTTGTTATCTGTAACAAATTCCAGCGGGTACCCCACTCGACAGCCTTTCAGACCAATCTCTGGAAGCGTTCTGTGTCCACACCAAACCTGCTGAAGCAACGGGTCCCTGGTTTGTTATCTGTAACAAATTCCAGCGGGTACCCCCACTCGACAGCCTTTCAGACCAATCTCTGGAAGCGTTCTGTGTCCACACCAAACCTGCTGAAGCAACGGGTCCCTGGTTTGTTATCTGTAACAAATTCCAGCGGGTACCCCCACTCGACAGCCTTTCAGACCAATCTCTGGAAGCGTTCTGTGTCCACACCAAACCTGCTGAAGCAACGGGTCCCTGGTTTGTTATCTGTAACAAATTCCAGCGGGTACCCCCACTCGACAGCCTTTCAGACCAGTCTCTGGAAGCGTTCTGTGTCCACACCAAACCTGCTGAAGCAACGGGTCCCTGGTTTGTTATCTGTAACAAATTCCAGCGGGTACCCCCACTCGACAGTCTTTCAGACCAATCTCTGGAAGCGTTCTGTGTCCACGCTAAACCTGTTGAAGCAACGGGTCCCTGGTTTGTTATCTGTAACAAATTCCAGCGGGTACCCCCACTCGACAGCCTTTCAGACCAGTCTCTGGAAGCGTTCTGTGTCCACACCAAACCTGCTGAAGCAACGGGTCCCTGGTTTGTTATCTGTAACAAATTCCAGCGGGTACCCCCACTCGACAGTCTTTCAGA
The DNA here is from genome assembly GCF_048418815.1 of Hemitrygon akajei. Lineage (NCBI taxonomy): Eukaryota > Metazoa > Chordata > Chondrichthyes > Myliobatiformes > Dasyatidae > Hemitrygon > Hemitrygon akajei. The sequence continues at coordinate 1,009,793 of NW_027331998.1, read as the reverse complement.
CCAATCTCTGGAAGCGTTCTGTGTCCACACCAAACCTGCTGAAGCAACGGGTCCGTGGTTTGTTATCTGTAACAAATTCCAGCGGGTACCCCACTCGACAGTCTTTCAGACCAATCTCTGGAAGCGTTCTGTGTCCACACCAAACCTGCTGAAGCAACGGGTCCCTGGTTTGTTATCTGTAACAAATTCCAGCGGGTACCCCACTCGACAGTCTTTCAGACCAGTCTCTGGAAGCGTTCTGTGTCCACACCAAACCTGCTGAAGCAACGGGTCCCTGGTTTGTTATCTGTAACAAATTCCAGCCGGTACCCCCACTCGACAGTCTTTCAGACCAGTCTCTGGAAGCGTTCTGTGTCCACACCAAACCTGCTGAAGCAACGGGTCCCTGGTTTGTTATCTGTAACAAATTCCAGCGGGTACCCCACTCGTCAGCCTTTCAGACCAATCTCTGGAAGCGTTCTGTGTCCACACCAAACCTGCTGAAACAACGGGTCCCTGGTTTGTTATCTGTAACAAATTCCAGCGGGTACCCCACTCGACAGCCTTTCAGACCAGTCTCTGGAAGTGTTCTGTGTCCACACCAAACCTGCTGAAGCAACGGGTCCCTGGTTTGTTATCTGTAACAAATTCCAGCGGGTACCCCCACTCGACAGCCTTTCAGACCAGTCTCTGGAAGCGTTCTGTGTCCACACCAAACCTGCTGAAGCAACGGGTCCCTGGTTTGTTATCTGTAACAAATTCCAGCGGGTAGCCCACTCGACAGCCTTTCAGACCAATCTCTGGAAGCGTTCTGTGTCCACACCAAACCTGCTGAAACAACGGGTCCCTGGTTTGTTATCTGTAACAAATTCCAGCGGGTACCCCACTCGACAGTCTTTCAGACCAATCTCTGGAAGCGTTCAGTGTCCACACCAAACCTGCTGAAGCAACGGGTCCCTGGTTTGTTATCTGTAACAAATTCCAGCGGGTACCCCACTCGACAGCCTTTCAGACCAATCTCTGGAAGCGTTCTGTGTCCACACCAAACCTGCTGAAGCAACGGGTCCCTGGTTTGTTATCTGTAACAAATTCCCCGGGTACCCCACTCGACAGCCTTACAGACCAATCTCTGGAAGCGTTCTGTGTCCACACCAAACCAGCTGAAGCAACGGGTCCCTGGTTTGTTATCTGTAACAAATTCCCCGGGTACCCCACTCGACAGCCTTTCAGACCAATCTCTGGAAGCGTTCTGTGTCCACACCAAACCTGCTGAAGCAACGGGTCCCTGGTTTGTTATCTGTAACAAATTCCAGCGGGTACCCCACTCGACAGTCTTTCAGACCAATCTCTGGAAGCGTTCTGTGTCCACACCAAACCTGCTGAAGCAACGGGTCCCTGGTTTGTTATCTGTAACAAATTCCAGCGGGTACCCCACTCGACAGCCTTTCAGACCAATCTCTGGAAGCGTTCTGTGTCCACACCAAACCTGCTGAAGCAACGGGTCCCTGGTTTGTTATCTGTAACAAATTCCAGCGGGTACCCCAATCGACAGTCTTTCAGACCAATCTCTGGAAGTGTTCTGTTTCCACACCAAACCTGCTGAAGCAACGGGTCCCTGGTTTGTTATCTGTAACAAATTCCAGCGGGTACCCCACTCGACAGCCTTTCAGACCAGTCTCTGGAAGCGTTCTGTGTCCACACCAAACCTGCTGAAGCAACGGGCCCCTGGTTTGTTATCTGTAACAAATTCCAGCCGGTACCCCCACTCGACAGCCTTTCAGACCAATCTCTGGAAGCGTTCTGTGTCCACACCAAACCTGCTGAAGCAACGGGTCCCTGGTTTGTTATCTGTAACAAATTCCAGCGGGTACCCCCAATCGACAGTCTTTCAGACCAGTCTCTGGAAGCGTTCTGTGTCCACACCAAACCTGCTGAAGCAACGGGTCCCTGGTTTGTTATCTGTAACAAATTCCAGCGGGTACCCCCAATCGACAGTCTTTCAGACCAATCTCTGGAAGCGTTCTGTGTCCACACCAAACCTGCTGAAGCAACGGGTCCCTGGTTTGTTATCTGTAACAAATTCCAGCGGGTACCCCCACTCGACAGCCTTTCAGACCAATCTCTGGAAGCGTTCTGTGTCCACACCAAACCTGCTGAAGCAACGGGTCCCTGGTTTGTTATCTGTAACAAATTCCAGCGGGTACCCCACTCGACAGTCTTTCAGACCAGTCTCTGGAAGCGTTCTGTGTCCACACCAAACCTGCTGAAGCAACGGGTCCCTGGTTTGTTATCTGTTAGATATTCCAGCGGGTACCCCACTCGACAGCCTTTCAGACCAGTCTCTGGAAGCGTTCTGTGTCCACACCAAACCTGCTGAAGCAACGGGTCCCTGGTTTGTTATCCGTAACAAATTCCAGCGGGTTCCCCACTCGACAGTCTTTCAGACCAATCTCTGGAAGCGTTCTGTGTCCACACCAAACCTGCTGAAGCAACGGGTCCCTGGTTTGTTATCCGTAACAAATTCCAGCGGGTACCCCCACTCGACAGCCTTTCAGACCAATCTCTGGAAGCGTTCTGTGTCCACACCAAACCTGCTGAAGCAACGGGTCCCTGGTTTGTTATCTGTAACAAATTCCAGCGGGTACCCCACTCGACAGCCTTTCAGACCAATCTCTGGAAGCGTTCTGTGTCCACAACAAACCTGCTGAAGCAACGGGTCCCTGGTTTGTTATCTGTAACAAATTCCAGCGGGTACCCCACTCGACAGCCTTTCAGACCAATCTCTGGAAGCGTTCTGTGTCCACACCAAACCTGCTGAAGCAACGGGTCCCTGGTTTGTTATCTGTAACAAATTCCAACGGGTACCCCCACTCGACAGTCTTTCAGACCAATCTCTGGAAGCGTTCTGTGTCCACACCAAACCTGCTGAAGCAACGGGTCCCTGGTTTGTTATCTGTAACAAATTCCAGCGGGTACCCCACTCGTCAGCCTTTCAGACCAATCTCTGGAAGCGTTCTGTGTCCACACCAAACCTGCTGAAGCAACGGGTCCCTGGTTTGTTATCTGTAACAAATTCCAGCGGGTACCCCACTCGACAGCCTTTCAGACCAATCTCTGGAAGCGTTCTGTGTCCACACCAAACCTGCTGAAGCAACGGGTCCCTGGTTTGTTATCTGTAACAAATTCCAGCGGGTACCCCCACTCGACAGCCTTTCAGACCAATCTCTGGAAGCGTTCTGTGTCCACACCAAACCTGCTGAAGCAACGGGTCCCTGGTTTGTTATCTGTAACAAATTCCAGCGGGTACCCCCACTCGACAGCCTTTCAGACCAATCTCTGGAAGCGTTCTGTGTCCACACCAAACCTGCTGAAGCAACGGGTCCCTGGTTTGTTATCTGTAACAAATTCCAGCGGGTACCCCCACTCGACAGCCTTTCAGACCAGTCTCTGGAAGCGTTCTGTGTCCACACCAAACCTGCTGAAGCAACGGGTCCCTGGTTTGTTATCTGTAACAAATTCCAGCGGGTACCCCCACTCGACAGTCTTTCAGACCAATCTCTGGAAGCGTTCTGTGTCCACGCTAAACCTGTTGAAGCAACGGGTCCCTGGTTTGTTATCTGTAACAAATTCCAGCGGGTACCCCCACTCGACAGCCTTTCAGACCAGTCTCTGGAAGCGTTCTGTGTCCACACCAAACCTGCTGAAGCAACGGGTCCCTGGTTTGTTATCTGTAACAAATTCCAGCGGGTACCCCCACTCGACAGTCTTTCAGACCAATCTCTGGAAGCGTTCTGTGTCCACACCAAACCTGCTGAAGCAACGGGTCCGTGGTTTGTTATCTGTAACAAATTCCAGCGGGTACCCCACTCGACAGTCTTTCAGACCAATCTCTGGAAGCGTTCTGTGTCCACACCAAACCTGTTGAAGCAACGGGTCCCTGGTTTGTTATCTGTAACAAATTCCAGCCGGTACCCCCACTCGACAGCCTTTCAGACCAATCTCTGGAAGCGTTCTGTGTCCACACCAAACCTGCTGAACCAACGGGTCCGTGGTTTGTTATCTGTAACAAATTCCAGCGGGTACCCCACTCGACAGCCTTTCAGACCAGTCTCTGGAAGCGTTCTGTGTCCACACCAAACCTGCTGAACCAATGGGTCCGTGGTTTGTTATCTGTAACAAATTCCAGCGGGTACCCCCACTCGACAGTCTTTCAGACCAATCTCTGGAAGCGTTCTGTGTCCACACCAAACCGGCTGAATGAACGGGTCCCTGGTTTGTTATCTGTAACAAATTCCAGCGGGTACCCCACTCGTCAGCCTTTCAGACCAGTCTCTGGAAGCGTTCTGTGTCCACACCAAACCTGCTGAAGCAACGGGTCCGTGGTTTGTTATCTGTAACAAATTCCAGCGGGTACCCCACTCGACAGCCTTTCAGACCAGTCTCTGGAAGCGTTCTGTGTCCACACCAAACCTGCTGAAGCAACGGGTCCCTGGTTTGTTATCTGTAACAAATTCCAGCGGGTACCCCACTCGACAGCCTTTCAGACCAATCTCTGGAAGCGTTCTGTGTCCACACCAAACCTGCTGAAGCAACGGGTCCCTGGTTTGTTATCTGTAACAAATTCCAGCGGGTACCCCACTCGACAGCCTTTCAGACCAATCTCTGGAAGCGTTCTGTGTCCACACCAAACCTGCTGAAGCAACGGGTCCCTGCTTTGTTATCTGTAACAAATTCCAGCGGGTACCCCCACTCGACAGCCTTTCAGACCAATCTCTGGAAGCGTTCTGTGTCCACACCAAACCTGTTGAACTAACGGGTCCCTGGTTTGTTATCTGTAACAAATTCCAGCGGGTACCCCCACTCGACAGCCTTTCAGCCCAATCTCTGGGAGCGTTCTGTGTCCACACCAAACCTGCTGAAGCAACGGGCCCCTGGTTTGTTATCTGTAACAAATTCCAGCGGGTACCCCCACTCGACAGCCTTTCAGACCAATCTCTGGAAGCGTTCTGTGTCCACACCAAACCTGCTGAAGCAACGGGTCCATGGTTTGTTATCTGTAACAAATTCCAGCGGGTACCCCCACTCGACAGCCTTTCAGACCAGCCTCTGGAAGCGTTCTGTGTCCACGCCAAACCTGCTGAAGCAACGGGTCCCTGGTTTGTTATCAGTAACAAATTCCAGCGGGTACCCCACTCGACAGCCTTTCAGACCAATCTCTGGAAGCGTTCTGTGTCCACGCTAAACCTGCTGAAGCAACGGGTCCCTGGTTTGCCGCCGCTCTGCTTCAATCTCCGGGTCAATAACAAACTCTCTCCATCATTCACGGGCTCCAGTACCGCACATCCACCATTTGTGTGGGATTGCCCTCTACAAAAACACTACTGTATTTCTGACCCCGTGACCTTTTACACTCACTAATACCGTGTTTTGATCTCACTTTTACCATTTATTCCTCATGGTGACAAGGAGGGAAATTCACTCCTTTACCTACAAGACGTCTGCTGTCAAAACGTGTCAGCATCGTTTTCAAGTAACAAGAAGGAATTTAAAAGCGGATGTTCTTGTCCGTGTTTCTTTTCCATTAAGTGCGGTTATAACAGGAACGTGCTGGCCAGGTGTGATGGTAGAATGAGATGCAGACACTGCGCTTATGGTGCATTTAACCGGGTAGAGAAATCAATTGGACGGAAGGATCCGGCCCTCATACCTGTCACTGGCGTTAGTGTCGTGGAGCAAAACTGTCTCAATGGGCCAGTGGGCCCGTTTCCATTGTCTACAACACTGCGAGTCTGGGACTGTATGAAAGAGCAGAGCAGTCCTGATCAAAGACTGATTCCTGTCAATCGATGCGGTCTGATCTGCTGAGTTCCTCCAGCGTTTCATGCACGTCGCTCTGGGTTTACAGCATCGATACAACCTCTTGTGTTTATGGTTCCACTTTTATTTCCCCGAGCTGTTTACTTTCAGAAATCCGAAATATATCATGCAGAGATATAAAACAAAGCACAGAGGTTTTGTAGAATTTCGATGCGGTGGTCACAGAGTTATTCAGCACACAGATCAGCCACGGCTGCCGCTTTCATGACTTTCACGTGTCTCACCCCTACGCCGTGACGTTCTGAACAATGCGTCATCCTGCAGCGGTTCCATTGGCTGACATGGACGGAGCCGTCAACATTGTTCACAAACACGGGAAAATCTGCAGATGCTGCAAACCCAAAGCAACACAGACAAAATGCAGGAAGATCTCAGCAGGTCAGGCAGCATCTGTGGAAAAGAGTTTACGTTTCGGACCTGGAAACTTCTTCTAGATTGAGAAGAAAAGGCGGAGGATGCTCGAGTAAAAAGTGGTAGTGTGGGGGGAGGGTAAGAGGCTGGCTGGAAGGTGATAGGTGAAGACGGGTGGGTGTGAATGATTAAGGGCTGAAGAACAAGTGATCTGATCGGAGAGGAGAGTAGCAATAGGAGAGAGGGAATGAGGAGGGGGGCCGAGTGGAGAAAATAATAGGTGGATGAGAACAAATGAATGGTCAGACTGGGGAATAGAGGACATTGGGGGGCGGGGTTGTTCTCAAAAGGAGAATTCGATATTTCTGCCATCAGGTTGGAGGTTACAGACGGAATATAAGGTGTTGATCCTCCATCCTCAGCGTGGCTTCATCTTGGCAAAAGAGGATGTCATAAGTCGACACATCGGAACGCCAATAGGAATCGGAATTAAAATGTTTGCCACCGGGAAGTCCCGCTTGCGGCGGATGATGTGGAGATGCTCGACGAAACGGATCTCCAATTCATGACGGGTCAGAAATGTAGAGGAGCCGCAGCGGGAACACCGGACACAGCAGACGACCCCCGCAGATTCGCTGGTGAAGTGAAGCCTCACCTGGAAGGACTGCTTAGGGTCCCGAATAAAGGTGAGCGAGGAGGTGATTGGGCAGGTGTAGCAGTTAGTCCATTTGCGGGGATAAATGTCTGGAGGGAGATCAGTGGGGAATGAGGAATGGTCGAGGGAACCGCGGAGGGAACAATCCCTGCAGAAAGCGGAGGTGGTAAAGGTATGTTTAGTGGTAGATCCCTTCGCTAATGACGGAGGTTGCAGAGAAAAATGTGCTGGATGCAGAGGCCGTTGGGGTAGTAGGTAAGGGTCAGAAAGACTCTATAAGTATGTCGGCGGTGGGAGATGGGAAGAGCGTGGATGTGCGGGAAATTGAGGAGATGCGGGACTCAGCACTTTCAATAGTAGTAGGACAGAAACTCCGGAATGGACGGCAGTGTCCTGGAAACAGAAGTTGTAGAAGCGAAGAAACTGAGAAAAGCGAGCAGCATTCTGCAGGAGATTCAGTGGGAAGCGGGAGAGTCGGGATACAAATGGGAATCCTAGGTGAATAAAAGATGTTGGTTCATAGTTTGTCTCTGGAGATGGAGACAGAGAGATCGAGAAAGAATGTTCAGATATTGCTTTGTACTCGTCTTCTGGGGGTGTGTGGGGGGGTGTGAGAGGGAGAGAGAGAAAGGGAGAGAGAGATAGAGAGTGTGAGAGTGCGTGACAGAGAGAGAAAGAGGGTGAGAGAGTGTGCGAGAGGAGAGAGAAAGAGAATGAGAAAGAGAGAGTAAGAGAGATGGTGAGAGGGAGAGCGAGAGAGAGGGAGAGAGATGAGGAACATAAGTCTCAGATGTTCACATTTGTCGATTTTTCGCAGGGGCGAAATTAAACACCCGTGAACAAATAAGGCACTGGGTGTTTGGAGATGATACAGATGACCTCTGAGCCTTAGCTCAGTTAAATGGCGGGAAGTGGTTAGGGGTGTTATTTCGTATTTGTGACTCGATCGCAACAGAACCCAGGAGGACGTGTTTCATCGCCGTGGTCCCGAGGAGCTCCCGGCCGAGCGGCGATAGCTTCGGCCTGACCGTCCGTTTCGCTTATAGGAGCAAACATATCATCAAATTGAAGGAGATCTACCAGGGACAGAAGCAAATGGAACCTATATAGACAACTGGTCCAGGAATATTGGATTGTGCTTTGACTTATAAAACTTATTAAATACTGCAAATTTTTCCTTATAAAAGCCCAAGCTTGTTTTAGACGATGTCATCGCTTCTTGGCTCCAGACATAAACCGATGAATGTGCGGTTGGAGACAAGCACCAATGGTTCACAGATGTCAGAGTACCACGTTAATTGATATCATATTGCAATAAATATTGACCTTTCAATTTTGTTGAAACGTTTTGTTGTTGCTATTATTTTCCAGTGATTAATTTTGCTTTTTTATTTTGTATACTGACATCTCTTCATCTTCTCTCGTTATCAATTCCTTCGGTGCCAGTTAGATTCCCTCTATTGATGGCCACACTTACTCCCATTAACTAAGTAGACAGGTATCCCAGACAATTACGCTTTTGGCGAAAAACTTTCCTGAAACAGGAAATGTGAGTCACGTTCCCTGTGACGTTTTCTCCAGTAATAGATAAGTCTGACCTGACAGCTATTTTCCTCCAATTTCCTGAGAACCAACTTAATTTTGAAATCACCTAGTTAATTCCAAGCTTCCCATCAAACAGTTGTGAAAACAGCATGCTTCGTTCCCTTCATCTGCTTCCCTTCATCTCTCTCTCTCTATCTCTGTCTCTATCTCTCTCTCTAAGACAGCATGTTTCTCGAACTATGACCAACGTTATTGTCATCCTTTCTGTCAGCCAATAAAAATCCTGCACTTGCTTCATTCACCACTTCCTTTAGCACATAACGTCACCCTGTCATCGCAACATTTTCCAATGAAACTCTTTCTTCATCCGGCCTTATGTAGATTCCCCATTTTGCTCTCTGCTCTCATTACCATATCTCAAATTCGGCAACCGTTTACTGTTTTTATTTTACCCCTTTACTCTGCAATATCGTCGGCCTAAGACGATAAGGATGATGGTGCAGAACATATTGCAGGATTTTGACAAAGCATGTCATTATCTATTAAATATAGTCAATTTAACATTATTGTAAACCATATGGTATACAAGGCACTTTGAACATTCTCCCACGATTTTGTTAACAGTATGACAGAATCCCACTCATCCATATACAATAAGTTTTTCTGTTTAAATAGAGTTTTCACATTTTCCCGTTCAAACTAAATATGTATTTCACGCCATTTCTCAGTTCCTCTCTGAATTTCCGCTGTGTCAGTCCGTAGATCCATGTGTTTGTGCAGGTACTGAGAATCTGCAACATCAAACCAACCTCCTGGACGATGTACACTGGGTCACTCGAGAACCGATCGTGGTAAAAGAAGTTCCTCACCGGCCAGTGCAAAGAATGCACGACATATATCATCCATAGTGACATGAAATTGGCCGAAATGGTGAAAAGTAAAATCATGGACTTCTTCCGATTCTTCTCCTCTGCATCATCCTTTGAATTCTCTCCATTGTTTCGGAATTGCTTGCGAACTTTATTGGCCGCGATAATATGTCTGACGGTCAGAGCATTGCAGAGTGAGATTAACAGGATTGGTGATAAGGGGGTGATGATGCTGTCGATCCACTCGTAAACTGCGTGTGACGTGAAGTATTCAGACTTTGCAACGCAGCCCCATCCGACACTGTTAACAATAACTAAAGGTTCATGCAAAAAATGGAAAGGGATTGTCCTCAGGCAGCTTGATACAATCACAACGGCGATAATCACCGAAGCTGTTTTCTCGGTGCAATATCTTAACTGAAGCTTCTGACAGCAAATTGCCACAAAGCGATCGAAGGTAAGAGCGACGGTGAACCAGACAGAACAGTCCACAGTTATTTTGTATGCAACAAAGTTGATGTTACACACCGGCGTGAGAAACAGAAAATTCAATGAGAAATACATGAAATTAACCCGACGTATTATCACTTCGACAATAACCACCAGCAGATCCGCCGTTGACATGGCCATCAGGTAGCGAGTGATGCATTTGGACAAACCGCACCTTCCTCGTGACAGGATCACAATTGCCACCAAGTTCACTGCAAGAGACAGGAAATCTACAATTACGTTGACACAATTACAGCGTATACAAAGATAATTAAATGTTTCAAGAGACAAGTACAATTTCTTCCAATTCTGTATTGAATACGTTTCATTTTATGATTACACATTACCTCCTGCATGAAAGAATAGAAGAAGTAACTCTAATTGTTAAAGTTTCTCGATGTGTTGACAAGCGAAATGTGATGTTAGTAACAATCACAACTTTCCGGATGACTCACGATCGACCCTAAAGTTTCGATATCTTTCTCTCTGCAAATCTCCTCCATCACCCGCTGAAAATTCCAGCATTTTTAATTTATTTACCTCTTTCTGTCGCTCCAAACTACGGTAAACACTGACAAAAGTCCGACTGCCCCATTGCACTGTGTTCTCTGCCACAGGCAGGACTTCTCATGTTTCACTCAGAAAGCGGCGGATCTCAGGAATCCTTTGTCCGGGGAGGAGGTGGATGACCAGACACTGATTTTATTTAAGGTGAAGGAGGATAGTATTTTTAGATTTTGTTTTTAAGAATTTCGGAACAAGGCAAAAAGGCGTGGTACATGTTTTTTTAATGGCAGAGCCTTTTAGAGAATGAGAGAGAAAAATCTGTTGGCAATCTCAGATCGACAAGAATCCCCAGTACAATGAATGTCTCTATCGACGTTTCGTGTCGCAGCATTGAGTTCAGACCAGCTAGTGTCCACAATCTGCATCTCCTGAGTGTCCAGGAGAATGGGAACTGCTGGCGATGGGCATCGCTGACTAATAACGCGACAAATCACTTATTCTAGTCCGCTTGTGAACCACAAACTGAACCAAATAAGCAGCAGAGAGCTCCACATAAATAGCAGATGCGAAAACAAGATAATGGGTAAAAATTACTGCTTTAATATGCCTGTATGATGCTTAGAGCATCCGACATTAAAAATGAAACATTAATTACCTCTGATCCACTCCCTGTGCGTTAAATAGAGCCTTTTTCAGTTAGTTATATGCATATTTATTGAAATTTAAGGAAGCAGGACATTTCCTTGACTGTTAATATTCCATTAAAGAAAAATTATTCAACCTACTTTTATCCACACTAAACGCTCCACACGGATAAAGACTGACCGCAGCCGTACAATAATATTTAACTTCGATCGTCTTTATCTCACCTGGGACACCGACGGCAGCAAGAACCGGGTAATAGATCCGGTCTATCCGGAAAATTAACGGGTACCCCATCTCCTCGTGAACCAGACCTGATCATCCCAACGAATCAGGTTGCTGAATGTAGTCGTTATACTCCGTGTACTTAGTATACTTAGTATACTCCGTGGGGAGAGTCACAGCAGGGATGCAAATTACAATTGTATTTACAATCCCGCAAATAACCCGGCTAATGAATCATCCTTTTTTTTAATTAATACTATGTTTTGACCTGCAGTCTTATTTTCTTCATGAGTGATCAAGAAAACTAAAAACAATTTTAAATTTCTTTGAAAGGATGCGTTTGTTCCTTACAGATGAATGCAATTTTCCATGAGATTTAGAAACTACAAGCTCTGTATATTTTACAAAATCTTTGGAACGAGTAAACACTTTGCTCTGCTTTTATTAATGTGTCTATTAAAGAGGGCCCAAAATTTCCTTAGGCAAATTCGATAACGGGTTTTGGACCATTCTGTGAAGAAAGGTACAAATATAATTAAAAGAAGGGAAATGAACTGCAGAGCTCTTCAAAAGGAAGTTATACGGGACTTGATTAATCTATAAAATTTAACTGCTTTTTCAACCTGATTTATTCTTTATATATTTGTTCAATGCAACCCTGTAGATCATCGGAAACCTGTACTTCGTTGGATTGCCATTGCAAATCTTCCGAAAGAAAAGCAAAACTTTTGCCATCATTCAATCTTTCCTTCACCCCACCCATGGTTAACAATGACAGAAATGTCTCTGCCAATCCGAGAGGAATCTCCTCGTTTGATTGTGTTATTGATCACAGAATTCGATCATATTGGTCAGACACAACCTGCTCTTGAAAACCCTTTGCCGACTATCGGAACCGTCCCAACGTCACGTGATCCTGAACCTGGTCTCTCCAGTCTGGAGCGAATACATTCACTGGCACTGTTGTTATGGTCGCAGGTCTGGAGTTGCCACGTGTTTCCTCGTTACTCTCCTACAAGCTGGCCACCTGAGACGGAAGGGGTATAAAATACCTCTGGTTTCAGGAGACCAAGACATGCCCCCGTCCCCTCAGTGAATTCTCCAGCACTAAATTTAGTTCGTTGACTGTTGAAAAGTAATCACTCTGTTTTAACGTAATCACCCGTAGCCTCTATGACTAAGGTATTCAGTTCCTCACCTGAGAGTTTGTTTAAATAGCGTCACGACCCAGCTTACACCATTCCCTCAGCTTGCACATTCCAGAGTCCCAGGTACTTACCAATCTCTGTGTAAGTAATGATCACCCGATTTATTCCCTAAATCTTTCCCTCTCTCTTACTCTGAATCAATACACTGAAATTGCATAAACCTTTAGTACGAGAAAATTAAATCGAGAAATTTACCTCAGCCATACTCCCCATAATGTTACGTGATGGTATTCAGCGTCCTGATGAAACGTTTCGGCTCGAAACGTCGACTGTACTCTTCCCCAGATACTGCCTGGCCTGCTGAACTCCTCCGGCAGTTTGTATACGTGATGGTATTAATTTATCTCTGTGCATTTACCCTATATCCAGATTATACCTTAACTTATTTTATATAAATATTTGTTCTTCCAAAACATTGAATGCTTTTTCGTTGCATATCACTCCAAAATAACACAACGAATTCCCAATACATGTAAACGATTATACAGCCGGTTCTTGATTCTTTACAATTGACATACCTCAGTAATGTTCCGGTCTTAACTGTCTGAGCCCCCGAGGCAGCAGACAGAATTTATCGCGGCAATCTTTATAACGAAACTGCGTAACCGGGACTATCCCGGCGAGTCTTCCCTGCACCTTCTCCAGCGTTGCCCCATTCTTCTTATATCCTGCAGAGGAGTTTCTCGCAGTACTGTTGAGGTCTGACCAAAGTTCCATTAAGTCGGAGGGTAACTTCTCCACATCCGTGTTAGGTGCCCTGAGAAATGCCTCATGATTCTTTTCCATCCACATTGTGGCCCAGTTTTGACACCTTGAAAGGCCAATCCATTCGTCAATATTCGCTGAGATGTAACCATCGCCGGTTCCAGCTTGTTTAACATTTGCAAACGGTACCACTTCATATTATAACATGCCATTTCTTGCCCTATTCACACAAACACACGGAACATTGAGGGTCAGGGCGACGTCTCACATATCAAAAGCTGCAAGGATTTTTGTATCATTGACAATTCACGGATCTAATCTTCCACGTCATATGCCAGGTCGCTCAATCGTTCGAGGCTTCAGTGTTTCCATTGAATAACATGGAATGGAAACATTAGACAACCTGAAATCCTCACTCTTCACAGACATCTACTGAACAGAAGAAAACCCCAAAGAATGAATTACAGAAAACCAATTGAACCCCAGAGCAACCCCACCCTCCCACACAAATCATCAACCCTTCCTCCCCTCCCCACCCTCCCACACAAATCATCAACCCTTCCCTCCCCTCCCCACCCCACCCTCTCCTGTTCTACCGGGAAACACCAGCGCCCACCGGCCACCAAGTGAGCAATAGCAAAGGCCCAAAGAAATTGTGATCTATAGACCAGCAACAAACTACAGTCCATAACCCATCACTTCAACATGCACAGGGCCCCCTCTCTCTCACACACACTAACAAGGGACAGAGAGATGTCAGAAACTACAGTCCATAACCCATCACTTCAACATGCACAGGGCCCCCTCTCTCTCACACACACTAACAAGGGACAGAGAGATGTCAGAAACTACAGTCCATAACCCATCACTTCAACATGCACAGGGCCCCCCTCTCTCTCACACACAGTAACAAGGGACAGAGAGATGTCAGAAACTACAGTCCATAACCCAGCACTTCGACATGCACAGGGCCCCCCTCTCTCTCACACACACTAACAAGGGACAGAGAGATGTCAAAAACTACAGTCCATAACCCATCACTTCAACATGCACAGGGCCCCCTCTCTCTCACACACACTAACAAGGGACAGAGAGATGTCAGAAACTACAGTCCATAACCCATCACTTCGACATGCACAGGGCCCTCTCTCTCACACACACACTAACAAGGGACAGAGAGATGTCAGAAACTACAGTCCATAACCCATCACTTCGACATGCACAGGGCCCCCCTCTCTCTCACACACACTAACAAGGGACAGAGAGATGTCAGAAACTACAGTCCATAACCCATCACTTCAACATGCACAGGGCCCCCTCTCTCTCACACACACTAACAAGGGACAGAGAGATGTCAGAAACTACAGTCCATAACCCATCACTTCAACATGCACAGGGCCCCCTCTCTCTCACACACAGTAACAAGGGACAGAGAGATGTCAGAAACTACAATCCATAACCCATCACTTCGACATGCACAGGGCCCCCTCTCTCTCACACACACACTAACAAGGGACAGAGAGATGTCAGAAACTACAGTCCATAACCCATCACTTCGACATGCACAGGGCCCCCTCTCTCTCACACACACTAACAAGGGACAGAGAGATGTCAGAAACTACAGTCCATAAACCATCACTTCGACATGCACAGGGCCCCCCTCTCTCTCACACACACTAACAAGGGACAGAGAGATGTCAGAAACTACAGTCCATAACCCATCACTTCGACATGCACAGGGCCCCCCTCTCTCTCACACACACTAACAAGGGACAGAGAGATGTCAGAAACTACAGTCCATAACCCATCACTTCGACATGCACAGGGCCCCCCTCTCTCTCACACACACTAACAAGGGACAGAGAGATGTCAGAAACTACAGTCCATAACCCATCACTTCGACATGCACAGGGCCCCCCTCTCTCACACACACACTAACAAGGGACAGAGAGATGTCAGAAACTACAGTCCATAACCCATCACTTCGACATGCACAGGGCCCCCTCTCTCTCACACACACTAACAAGGGACAGAGAGATGTCAGAAACTACAGTCCATAACCCATCACTTCAACATGCACAGGGCCTCTCTCTCTCACACACACTAACAAGGGACAGAGAGATGTCAGAAACTACAGTCCATAACCCATCACTTCGACATGCACAGGGACCCCTCTCTCTCACACACAGTAACAAGGGACAGAGAGATGTCAGAAACTACAGTCCATAACCCAGCACTTCGACATGCACAGGCCCCCCTCTCTCTCTCTCACTAACAACGGAGGGAGAGGGAGGGGCGGAAAAAGGGAGGGGGAGGGGAGAGAGGAGAGGAGAGACACTCCTCCTCCAATTCGGAATGCCTCCCCTTCTCCAAATAGAAACCTGCACATTAGTTCGCACAGAGCATTTTATCCACCGGAAATATTATCATTTGCTTTCTTGGACACTACGCTGTTAAATTCCCAAATATCCCAACATTATCACGAGTTAGATACTGTAAATATGCATCTCACTGTGCAGTTGTGTGACAGGTGAAGGTCACAATGTAATTCAACAACTCGGTGTACGATGGAAGAAGTGAAATAGAGTTTAAGGTATTACCTTCACATTACCGAAAACGAGAGAAATGGAACTCTGGCCGTTATCCAGAATCCTTCACACAATCTTCTGCCCACAAGTAACAACATAACGGAGTAGCACAAGTCCGATGTTGCTGGAGTGGGGACTTCCAAAAGAGGACTTCCTTTTATTTGCGTCCTGTAGTGGTGCATGTATGTCCTGTCTGTTAATATGGAAGGCTGAATGTCCTGAGGTGTACTGGAGTGTGTATCTGTGTGCGGCAGCATGAGTCTATCTGTGTGCACTTCTGTGTCTCTATTTACTAGTGCATGAATGTCTGCGTGCGTGTGCGTGAGCCTGCGAGACCGTGTGTATACGTAAATGTTTCTGTGTATTTGTGTCCGTGTATCGTTTGGAAATCTACACAGATTGTGTTTGCATTTGATGATGACATTTGATGAATGTCATTCTGAGTGACATTATACGTGTTTGTGCCCGTGGTTCTGTGCCTGTGTGTTTGTGTGTCCAAATGTGCGTCTGTCCGCATTTCTGCATATGTAACTTTGTGTTTTTCCTTTGTTATATCCTTGTACGTGATTTTGTGTCTGATTGTGCGTGAGCGTGTATATGTGTATGCGCGTGCACAATGTACATAATACCCAGAATGATAAAACTAGGATCAGGGAGCCAACCTTTTATTGTGTCCAGGACTGAGGGCGTGGTGAGAGTTGACAGAAAAGTTGGTGGCGTCCTGAAGTCTATTTTGATGGCTGTAGAGATGGGAGTGATGTATTTAATCACGGAAACAATCCAGAAATGTTCTGGGGGAAATATGGCAACCTGATTTGTACAGGATAATACAGTCTCCTTCACGAATGAGCCGGTCGTTTCCTCAGTGTAATTAACTGACAGTTTTAATAAAAAGGATAATGAAATTATTATGGTGGTGCTCAGGGATTAAGAATTTACAAGATTATAATGAACTGATAAAGTTTCGGCAGAGAGGAAATGCTGGCTATGGTCCGCAATATCTCTTTATTCTGATGTGTGGAAAATTAGATATATTCGAAAGGAATCAATTAACATATTTCAGAGGATATTGTAAAAGTCTGTACAACCATTGGAAGGGGCTTTGAGTGGGACAAATTGCGGGCTTTGTATGTATTAACGCTGTAAGCCCCTCCCAGTCCATCACTGAGCAGCATCCTTAAGCAGCAGTAACGGAAGTATAAAACTCATTACAGAAACAGTCTGGAGAAAGCCTGTCTGCTCTTATGGTCCCGGAACACATCCGACACAGTCAGGGAATCTCACCGACACCCCCACCTTCTGAGGAGGATGAAGCGAGCTGGGCTTCGCGCATCCATGCTGACGTCATTCTGCAGCTGCGCAGTAGAGAGAATCCGAACAAGCTGCATCACCGTTTGATCTGGAAACTGTACGACAGCGGAGAAGAAGGGTCTGTAACGGGATATCCACGGCAGGACCATCAGTCACAAAAACAGTTACTTTCCTCGTGCAGTATGAATGAACAGCACCTAGACTCACTAACTCCACCACTACTGTATCATTTCCTGTCATTCACAGCACAGCGTCATGGTCTGGTCATAAAACAACTTTTCTATATAAGCCATCCTAATTATTTATATTTTTTCTTTTTTATCATTTATATTATTTGTTTTCTTTTCTCTCAGCTCAAGCTGGTAAAACCTAAGGTACGGTCAGAGACAAGCACACTCATTTCCCAGTTGCTACATCTCCGGCCATTCCAGTGGTGCTCAGTATCGTGGCTCCCTAATTGTATAATGCCAATGTGTAGTGACTTTGGTGTGGTACCAGTTGTAGATATTATGTATACCCTGGTCATGTTCCAAAGTCTTTCAATTTCCTCTTTCAATTCAGCATATTTCGGGTGTTTTTTTGCTTATTGATTTCTGTAAGTTATGTGTGTTTGGAATGACTACATCTATTAAACAAATGGTTCTTCCCTGTTTATCCTGGATTATTATATCCGGGCGGTTCTAATGGACTGTCTGATCTGTAATAACTGATTGGCCATCATATCATTTGTGTTGTTCTGACTCCAGACCTGGATCAGGCTTGAATTTATAATCAGGAGTGATTTATTTTATGAGTTTGCATTTTAAAGCAAGACTTCATGAATGCCGTTTACCACTTGATTGTGCCTGTGTAAGTAATCAGAGAAAATCAATCTGCTACAGGGTCCTGTAATGTGTTGGATTGTTTCTGGGCATTTTCTTCATTTGTCATCTCTGAATTTATTGGTCTTTCATTATGTATTTTTGATATTTTGTGTGTTAACCACCCGGTTCTGTATTGCTACAAGGAACACTTCTGTTTCTGGGAAGAGATCTCCATCCCTGAGCGAGGCGTTCGTCGCCTCCTTGTCGACATCTAGTCTGCTCAGACTGTGGGGATGTCTTCCATGGAGAGTCAGGCTCTTCCACTGGTTAACTTTTTTCATCAATAGTGGTGACGTCTCCGTTTCTCTGCGTCATTTCCTCATTTAAGTTTACTGGTGTATGCTCCTTATCAGAATTGTATCTGTTTGCATGGATTGCTGATTCCTGTTTTCTCTGGTGAAAGTAATTCCTGAGAGGTAAATCCTGATATCCTGATGTGTATTTTATATTTTATGTTTTTTTGTGCTACATCAGATCTGGAGTAACAAACACTTTGTTGTCCTTACACTTCTCTACAGAGAATGATATTATTCAATCGTTAAACCTGAATCATGAATCTTGAAATGTGACTGCTCCAAAGCATAAACAGTGAAATTGTCGATCTAACATTCTTGCCTCTGTTGAATTAACATTCTGGTCGCTATCGGTATTATTTTCAGCGAGTTATTATTGTCACAATATCTGGGGTTCAGTATCACATCACAGTCCGGGGCCATTGGCTGCCGTCAGTTGTTTTGTCTCCTGATTAAGCGTACAATTGTGATCACTGGCCATTTAACTGCGGCTATGAACTGCTGTCTGAACTTAGACTGTGTTACTCCATATATAAATGTGTTCGTGCACAGACTTAAGTTCTGCAACATGTACCCAAGTGACTTTAAGATAAATTCAGAATCGGTGTAATTATTGGGATCTGTTCCTCCGACGTTATACTTGAAGAAATTGACAACAGTCGCCAACCACAAAATGATAAAGCTGCCGGATATGGTGAAGAGGAGGATCGCAGAGCGCCGCCTGCTTTCCATTTCCGGGTGACTGCAGTTCTCCCCCTTTCTCTGACCCCTCAGTCCCTTACGAACCCGACTGGCCGCTAAAATGTGCCGGACCGTCAGGGCGTTGAGGATCAGAATTAGTGCGAATGGAATCAGTGGGGTTAAACTCTTGTCGAATTGGTCAAAGCTCACCCATTGGTATTCAATGTAATATGCTGGATTTAGCTTACAAAACCATAAAACACCATCGATTATCTCTCTTGGGATATGAATAAAATAGAAGGGGATATTTTTTAAACACATAATAGTGCAGGTGATCACCAGTACCAAGGCCGCGATCCTTCCTGTGCAATATCTGGCTTTTAACTTCTGACAACAAATGGCGACAAACCGATCGAAGGTGAAGGTGACCGTGAGCCAGACCGAACAGTCTCTGGAAGCACATTGCAGTACAAAGATAATGCTACACAAGGGATACTTCTCCAGGTAGGATCTGGAGGAATAGTACTTGATCCGGGTAAAGAATGCAGTGACGACAGCCGTCAGATCCGCCGCTGCCATGGCAACCAGGTAGCGTGTTGTGCACGGGGAGAGACCGCACTTCCCCCGGGACAGGATTGCAATCGCCACTATGTTCACTGGGCGACAGAGAAGAGAAAACAGACATGGAATCAGAACTCTGCCATGATATTGATGAATTCTCCTGCATTTCTTAATATTCCTGTAAAAACCTGCAAGAAAACGAATCTCAAGGTGGTATATGGTGATAAAAACATATCTGATCATAACTTTGAACCTCCAACATTAGGATGTAATACGGAATAATTGAAAGGACTAAAGTTATATGCATACTGAAATTCTGGACCCAGAAAGGAGATTTCTACAAGTATTCGACTCTCAGGTCTCGTGTGTCGGAAGAGAAGCGCAATTAATATTTTAATTTGAAGCAGTTCATCACCTGATTAGGTTTCAGAATTTCATCTGGGAACGTGGTGCAATGTATTTGCCATCACAACGAACATCCATTCGCAGATTTGACTGTTCTGGAGAATAATACCCCCGCCCCCCACTGATCTTTTGATTGCCATCACACAGTAGGGCATTTCACCCGATTCGAATCATAAAGCCGGTACGTTTTTTCTTTAATTTCATCTACAGGCAATTTCAGTAAAACAGCTTCCGTCTTCCAAAAAGCAGCATTTCGGTATCATCAATGATAGCGCTGTGCACAACGTTCTTGACTTTTGGTAAAACATGCCACACCATTAATATTGCTTACCGGGCACAGCGATCGCCAGAATGACCAGGTAGTAGGTATCCCTGATGCGGTAAAAAGTTTCCAACATCTTGTGAGTGAGTAGATCAAAGGATTTCAGCAGCCGGCAGTCGGTCCCAATGAAAATCAGTGGAGGAAGTCTCTCTCAACCCTAAATTTATACACCTGTCAGTCTCCACGGGACACCGGCTCTTCAGATCGCTCATGAAAATAAATAACAGGCTTAAGAAGATGGAACATAGTGACTGTGTCAGTGGGTGAAATATCAGCTGTCATATAAATAGTTTGTAATATTTAATTGGAAATCCCCCGAGTACCGACAGAACAGATGAAACTCTTTGGTGTTGTAATGAAGCTTTTGTCTCAGAGGTGAGGTAATTGTCCAAAGGGAGTTTGGCATGCCCATCCCTTTCCCTGTGAAATGTTTACCTCCTTGCTACCGGCCTCTGAGGGCACAGAGGGTAGTGGATTTTCTCTTTACTGGAGGCAGACCTGGTAAAATGAAGTGAGCTCTTGTACTGCAGATTGGAGTTCATTCCCCGGCATAAACTCGACAGCTCCCCGATATCGGAAAAGGATAAAGCCCGATGATCTCACATTCGAACTGATCTCCTGTTATAAATGACATCTTCACTGGTGTAAAGGTGGACTGGTCAATGAAAACGCTCCTCAAACAACGCAGGGTTTAAATACAGCTGACACTGTGTTGCTGTTCCACGCCAAACTCGTGGGGCTGAGAATGACATGAGGCCGCCCAACTCACCGAGCGCTTCACACAGAACATTTCTGAAAACTAACAACATGACTCACATATTCAATGCTTCACATTAACAAAGTTATGATTTGATGGGTATATCAACTTTTGGAGCATGGTGTATCGACGCCTTTCGGCCCACGATGCTGTCCGATCTACACTAAGATCAATCTAACTCTTCTTTCAAACATTACCCTCCATTTTCTATCATGCATGTCCCTATCTTAGGGTCTCCTGAATGTTTCTAATGTATCTGAATCTGACACCATTACTGGCAGGGTCTTCAACGCACCTGTCATTCTCTGTGTAATAAAACTCATCTCTGGCTTCCCCGCAATAATTTCCTCCAATCCCCGTAAATGATGGACTTTCATATTGGCCATTTCCCTCCTGGGTAACCGTCTCTGGCTATCCACTCCATCCATGCCTTTTGTCACATTGTACACCTCTAAACCGTCACCTCTCACCCTCCGTCGCTCCAAAGAGAGAAGCCACAACTCGCTCAACCTGTCCTCACACGACATGCTCTGTAATTACAGCATCTCCTCCGCGTCCTGCCGACAACGAGACGACCAGAACTAGGCGTAACCTTCCAAGTGTGGCCTAACCAGGGGGGTTATAGGTGCACAACGTTGATTTGAATTAATATAACGCCTTGAAAACAAAACTTCACTCAGCACCAGTGAATACTCTGTGAGAGCTATTGTTGGAGTTACCCAGCTACAGGGCTTTCATCTTCTCACTCAAAGTCCGTGTCAGTGTAATTACCCAAAACCAAGCGGGAGCTCTCATTGGAATTGAACCGGCCGGATGATTTAATTTGCACTGATAAGTGCGTTTGAAAATGTCGGACAGAGTGAGCTGGAGTTGCACGTACAAAATTCAGGTGGATTTCAGCAGGTCAGTCAGCATCTATGGAGAGAAACCAGGAGCCGACGTTTCGGGCCGAGACCCTCCATCAGGAATGACGACAGATCCCACCATTGCTGGCTGAGCTGCTGAGTTCCTCCAGCATGTTGTGTGTGTTACTCTGGATTACCAGCATGTGCAGAACCTTGTGGGTTGATGGTGGAACGAACAGGTTCAGCGGGGTGGAGATAACTGAGGGAGAATTGATGGAAATTTACAGGATAACAATGGAAACATCATTCCCAGTTTAGGACGGGTGGAGCTTAGCTGGCACGGAGTTCAGATACTTAGTCACAGATAAACAGTAAAGCGAAGAGAATATCACAGAACCGGAATCTGTCGGAATGGCGATGCAGGATTTCCACCGGAAAGTCGTTCATTCCTTTCCTCCCACCGATGCAGCTGGACACGAGGAGTTCTTCCAGCAGGCTATCTGTTGCTCCGAATTAGAACTGAGAACATGGAATAGAGACCAATAAAGGCCCTTCGGCCCATGATGTTCTGCCGACATTCTAACCCACTGCAAGATCAATCTAACCCAGGGGTTCACAAACGTTTTTCTGCCATGCAGAGCGAGAGAGAGAGAGAGAGAGAGAGAGAGAGAGAGAGAGAGAGAGAGAGAGAGAGAGAGAGAGAGAGAGAGAGAGAGAGAGAGAGAGAGAGAGAGAGAGAGAGAGAAGAGATTGAATCGTGAAATGATCGTGTTTGAGAGACAGAATTTCAACGTTCAAAAGTTCAGAGTTCGAAGTAAATTTATTATTAAGTACATACGTATCAGCGTGTTCATTTTCCTGCGGGCATACTCAATAAATGAATAAATAGAATAATAACCATAGTAGACTCAATAAGAGACTATACCAACTGGTGTATTAAAGCAATGCGCAAAAAAGAACAAACTGTGCAAATATTAAAAAAATAAGTGATAATAAACAAATAATCAGTAAATATAGAAAACGTGTGATGACTTTTGCTTGAAAGTGAGTCCATAGACTGTGGGGACATTTCAGTGATGGAGCAAGTGAATTTGAGTGAGGTTATCCCGTTTGGATCAAGACATTGATGGTGAAGGGGTAATAACTGTTCCTGAACCTGATGGTGCGAGTCCTCAGACTCCTGTACCTTCTCATGGCCGCAGCGGGAAGGGAGCACGGTCTGGGTGGTAGCGGTGGGTGGTGGTGTTGGTGAGGGGGAGGGTCCTAATGATGATTACTGCTTTCCTGCATTCAGGAGTGAATTACACACGGGTGATTGCAGATGATGCAGATGACATAGAAGCCTCAGCTCAGGGAAATGGTGGGAACTAGTGCGTTGCGTCATATTTTCTTTCTGACCCTGGAGAAACTGCCGCAGGAGGACTTGTTTCACGCATTATTGTCCAGAACAGCTTCCACTCGAGAAGTGATTATTCCGGATTACCCGTTGATTTACCATATGGGGGCAATTATGCCGGTAAATCGAGGGGAACGACCAAGGACACAAAGCACAAGCCGCCGATATAGACAAATGATCCAGGAATATTCAATATTTTTTGATATTTGGCGTCAACGGTATTTCATCACTGAAATTTCAGCTTTATATTGTCACACGCGTATTGTGGGCGATACTGATCTCTCTTTCAATTCAAGCGTCCAACTTTTCCTTATAGTTCTCCGCCTTGGTGGTGTTGCAATTCCTGATGTGTATCTTTTCTTAGGGCATGAATTTAATAAACCATTATTAACAGTTCTGTACATTTCTAATTCACGCTGTCCTCCCAGAGGCTATAGGTCCTTCTGGTAGGTCCCTAAACCCAACAGAAATGTCAGGTGTAAACTTTTATCACCGTCTTCCTGTTTAATATCACCACTTTGAATGCGTCCTTGAATGTTTCACCTGTTTCCAAAGTTCTTGTCCCTCTTCCATTTAGTACCATCCGTCTCCCGCCCCTTGTCCCTGGACATTCCTCGTACTCGTTCACTATTATTTCCCCTCTTTCCTGATAATCATCTCATCCTGAACTCCAGTTGGATACTCTCCATCCTCCTCCTCCTTTCCAACTCCTTCCTTTCCGGCTCTGGGTGTGCTACACACCTCCCGGATCTCTCTCTGTCTCTCTCCGTGTCTCTCCTTTCGCTTGGCTTTCAAAGCAACATCCAGCTCCTTTGCACCATTCTCGCTGTATTTCCGGTTTACGGTGACATCACCACGTGTCATTCGGAGGTGATCAATCACCACCAACCAAGCAAAATGACAACACAATATAGAATTCAGCTTTAATTACTACGAAAGCTGCGCTCTGCAAACAGTGAGACCCTCATAATCTGGATGATCTCCGGGTAACTAAATTCCAGATCGCCAGTCGCTCGCTGAACATTCCCTTATGTGTCGGTGACACACTCATCCAGTCTGCTGCTTGGGGGAAAGGTAAAGATATGTTTCGTGGTAGATTACCTTTCGTGATGGCGGAGGTTGAGGAGCAAAATGTATGAGTCATTCCAACCCTTGGAACGAGATACCGTACATCCGGAGGACCAATCAGCGTCGGGAGCAGAGCACTTCAAAGAGGTAACTCGCAGGTCGGCGAAACTAGTGTAAAAGGAAAGATTCGCGGGGAATTGGACATTTCAGAGGTCTGATCAGCGTCGGGAGCAGAGCACTGTGAATTAAATAAAAGTACAGAAGGGGCAAACGGAGCGGCCATTGCTGGGAGTGGGTCAGCAGTGAGTGTAGGTGCGTCAGGCTTTGCCTCAAGAGGCTGGGGCCAAAGGAACAGCTGAGAAGATTTTGCCTTGGTTGCCCATTGTACAGTGCAGACAGGAAGACAGATATGACAGTGATTAGTCTGGAGTTTTGTCAGATGTTACAGCGGGACATCGATAGGATGCAGAACTGGGCTGTGAAGTGGCACATGAGTTCAACCCAAATAAGTCTGACGTTGTTTATTTTGGTAGGTCAAATATGAAGATAGAATATAATAATAATCGTAAGACTCTTGACAGTGTGGCGTATCCGCGAGATCTTGGGGTCCATGTCCATAGGACACTGAAAGCTGCTGTGCTTTTGAGAAGGTGTATTGTGTGTTGGGCGAGGTAATGGTACAGCTATGTACGTAAGGCCTTAATTAGACTCCACTTGATGTTTTGTGTTCAGTTCTCGTCACCTCAATACAGGAAGGATGTGGATACTATAGAAAGAGTGCAGAGGAGACTTACAAGGATGTTGCCAGGATTGAAGAGCATGCCTATGAGAATAGGTTGAGTGAACTTGGCCATTTCTCCTTGGAGTGATGGAGATGAGAGGTGACTCGATAGAGAGGTATAAGATGATGGTAGGCATTGATCATGCGGATAGCCAGAGACTTTTTCCCAGGACTGAAGTGGCTTACAGGAGGGGTGTTTGGCAGTAGGTACAAGGGGGATTTCGGAGTTAGGTTTTTCACCCAGAGAGAGCTGGGTGCGTGGAATGCCCCGCCAGTGAAGGTGGTAGAGGTGGATACAACAGGGTCTTTTAAGAAGCTCTTGGTTAGGCACATTGAACTTAGAAAAATAGAGGGCTATGCGGTATGTATATTCTGGAGTAGGGTAGACGGTCGTCACAACATTGTGGGCTGAAGGTCCTGGAATGTGACAGGTAATCAAGAACATTTGTTCTGTTTGTAATGTGTTCTGGACCATGAAATATGGCCCAGGTTCGTCGGCGCCAGTTTTACCAATAAAATATAGCTTGATCAACCATTTTCGTATGGTCTCCGTTTCCCCTAATTTTCGGTTCTCTCTATCGCTCTCTCTCTCTCCAACCCCAACCTGCACCCCCTTCTCCCCACTATCAGCCGGCAGACCGCACGTTGCTTGACTCATGACCCGTGTCACTGTCATCGTCTATGTCAGCCAATAGAATTTCTGCAATTCACTTCTAGTTTTAACACAAAATTTCACCCGGTCCCCACAACATTTTCCAATGAAACTCTTCCTCTATCCGGCCTTGTGTAGATTCCCCTTTTGTTCTCAGCTCCCCGGACAATATCACAAATCCAGCAGCTTGTTTCACGTTTTTTCCCCCTTTCTTCAGCAATATCATCGTCATAAGACGATAAGGCTGATGTTGCAAAACACCTTGTAGGATTTTGACAAAGCAGATATTATCTGTTAAATTTAGTAAATTTAACATCATTGAAAATATCACGTGGTATTCAACACACTTTCAATTTCCCCGCAATATCAGCGACCTAACAAAGTAGATGAGTGATGATGCAGAACATACTGCACATTTTTGATAGAGCACAGCCTTCTCAATTAAATTTCGTAAATTTAACATCATTGTAAATATCACATAGTACACAATGTGCTTTCAATTTTCCTCAGCCTACACACGAACTTTTTAACAATATGAAAGAACCCTACATACAGTATGTTTCTCTGTTGAACTATAGTTTGCACATTTTCCCGTTCAATGTAAATATGTATTTCACGCCATTTCTCAGCTCCTCTCTGAATTTCCGCTGCGTTAATCCATAGATACACGTGTTTGTGCAGGTACTGAGAATCTGCAACATAAACCCAACTTCCTGAGCGATGTACACTGGGTCATTCAAAAACCGATTTTGAGAAAAGAGGGGCGTCACCGGCCAGTTCAAAGAATGCACGACGTAGATTATCCACAGTAACATGAAATTGGCCGAAATGGTGAAAAGTAAAATCATGGACTTCTTCCGATTCTTCTCCTCTGCATCATCCTTTGAATTCTCTGCATTGTTTCGGAACTGCTTGCGAACTTTATTGGCCGCGATAATATGTCTGACAGTCAGAGCATTGCAGAGTGAAATGAACAGGATTGGTGATAAGGGGGTTATGATGCTGTCGATCCACTCGTAAGCTCTCCACATCGGTGACGTCACAAAATGACGCGCCCCAACGCAGCCCCATCCGACATTGTTAATAATAACTAAAGGTTTATGCAAGAAATGGAAAGGAACTGTCCTCAGGCAGCTTGATATAATCACAACAGCGATAATCACCGAAGCTGTTTTCTCGGTGCAATATTTTAACTGAAGCTTCTGACAGCAAATTGCCACAAAGCGATCGAAGGTAAAAGCGACGGTAAACCAGACAGAACAGTCCACAGCTATAATGTACGCGACAAAATTGATGCTGCACACTCGCGTCAAAAACAGAAAATTCAATGACAA
The DNA here is from genome assembly GCF_048418815.1 of Hemitrygon akajei. Classification (NCBI taxonomy): domain Eukaryota; kingdom Metazoa; phylum Chordata; class Chondrichthyes; order Myliobatiformes; family Dasyatidae; genus Hemitrygon; species Hemitrygon akajei. The sequence goes on along the minus strand of NW_027331998.1, from coordinate 982,884 downwards.
GTACATGAAATTAATCCGACGTATTATCACTTCGACAATAACCACCAGCAGATCCGCCGTTGACATGGCCATCAGGTAGCGAGTGATGCATTTGGAGAAACCGCACCTTCCTCGTGACAGGATCACAATTGCCACCAAGTTCACTGCAAAAGACAGGAAATGATATGGAAATGAAATTGAAATTAATATGAAATTTTATATATAAAACAAAGAGAGGAGACAAATATGCTTTCTTCCATTCTTTGTTGAATGCATTTCTCAATATGATTACCCACTCCCTCCTGGGGTGACAACCGATTCAAAGTAACTCCCAGTGGTAAAGTTACTCGATGTGCTAAAAACCGAAACGCCAGGTAATACACAACCACAACGCTGGGGATGACACGTGTTGAATCTTAAAGTTTCCATACCTTTCTCAGTGCTCATCTGCTGCGTCACCGCTGAAAAACTCCAACATTTTTCATTCACAAACCTCTTTTGGAAGAAATATGCGTTATTCTGGAATTACATAGTGACGGGTGGAAAATAAACTGCGATCGGTGATGGTTTAGTTTCGTCGCTCTGGAGTACGGTTAACCCTGAGCAAAGTCGGAATGCCCGATTGCTCTCTGTTCTCTGTCACAGGGAGGACTTCACTTATTACACTGGATAATGATAATAGTCACGCATTAGGACTGAAATGAGGAGACATGTTTCACTCAGAAAGCGGCGGGTCTCAGGAGCCCTTTGTCCTGGAGACTCAGACATTGAATTTATTAATGTGAAGGTGGATTCTCCATCGTCAAACCAGAACTTCTTTAGAGCCCCGCAGGGCGGAGGAAATGAGAGACACCAAAGACAACTTGGTGCCGTACCGGAGAGGCAGAAATGAGGACCCTGGTAATGTAAAGTACATTAAAATAATGTTAATTATTTTTGATCTGATACCGGTGCATTACATAGACACAGTCAGTCTCATTTTTATGTATTAAAATTTAGGGAGCATGACATTTCCTTGTCTCCATTAACATTTCATGATATAAAAACAAAACCAACTGCTTTTATCCACACTAAACGCTCCACATGGATATAGACTGACCACAGCCGTACAATGATATTTAACTTCAATCGTCTTCATCTCACCTGGGACACCGACGGCAGCAAGAACCGGGTAATAGATCTGCTTTACCCAGAAAATCGGCGGGTACTCCATGTTCTCGCGTATCAAGCCCGACCTTTCCAATGAATCAGGTTACTGGGTGTAGCGGTTATTTATATTTCAGAGTTTACTCCGGGGGGAGAGTCATTACAGGGATGTAAATGAAGTTTGCATGTGAACAACTCAGCTAATGAACCAGTTTTTAAATTGTTTTGTTCTACAGTCTTACGAGTGGTCACGAAAACAATAAAGTATTTTAAAGTCCCTTTGAAACGCCCTCGTGAATAGACAGGTAACTTTTTTCCACAACATGAGAAGCTACATGCTCAGCAGATCAACACAGAACAAAGTAAAGTGGAACACAACGAGAAACGAAAGACCAACAACAGAACAAGCCCCCACCGCCCCCCCCCACCACAAGCCACGCACATACACAGTTCCCCAACCCCATAACAGGCCATCTTGTTCAGACTCCAGCCTGCAGTGGACTCGAGAAGAGAATCGTCTCGCAGACATTGGGCTTCGAAAAGTCAGTTGTCAGGAATGATGAGATTGACCATTCAGGAAATTTAATTACAGACCAAGCGCTCAAGGGGATATTTGTTCATAAATTATGGGCGTTCTCCCGGGCTTGGTGCCGCTCTGAGGGTCGGTAGTACCTGAACAAGTTCTATCGTTCTGGTTAAAGTAGTGAGGGGCTGCGTCCGGTCACCAGGGTCCATGCCCAGAATGTGTGGCAGAACAACACGGAACACGACAAGGGATAAAATAACAGCAATCAAAGAAGCCCCGTCCGTCACCCATCCCCCAGACACCCGCACAGACTCGGTCCTCTCATCGCAGCACAGGCCGTGTTCTTCGGCCTCTGGCCTGAAGCGGGATGGGGCTCCGGTTCAGGCGACAGACACCGGGCTTCGAAAGTACACGCGTGATTCTCAGGCCGGGGACAGTCCGGAGTTGATTAAAACTATTATCAGTTCTGTTTGATTTTTCTTTGCCAACAGGTTGTTACAGATTTTAATTTGCAGTGAGGGCGCATCCAGAGGGTAACTCATCTGCAACAGCGCTGTTCCGTGTTGAGTGACGATATCAGTAACATTCCTGGTAACGGGACTCAGACTAGAAGGTGTGTGCGAGAAGCTGACAAGAGATTTGGACATCGCTCAGCATATCACAGAAACCAGCCGTCCATCCATGGCCTCCGTCTACACGTCTTTCTGCCTCCCTAAAGGAACATCACGGGTCACAGACTCTGTCCGCTCTGGGCATCTTTTCCTCTCCTTTTGGGCCGATGATACAACAGACTGACACCATGAACCGGCTTAAGGACAGTTTCCACCCCGCTATTGTAAGACTATTGTAAACAGTGAAAGATGTCATCACAGACACTTGCCAATTCCTGCTGGTGTGGTGCGGAGAGCATTCGATCCGGGTGCATCACGGACCGGGATGGAGACTCCATTGCATCGGACGGCAAGGGGCTGCACAGCGTTGACAACTCAGCCGGCTCCATCAGGGGCTCCCTGAGGAGAACTGAGAGACAAGATGCTCCAGACGGCGGCATTCATATTCCAGAACTCCCCACACCAGGGACAGGTCCACTTCTCGTCAGGAAAAAGGTACAGGAGTCTGAAGACAAACACTCCGTGCTTCAAACGCAGCCCGATGAAATCTCTCAACTGTCCATTAAAATTCTCTTTCTATTCCAGTCGTTTTGAATACTCTATTTTGCAACTTCTATTGATTTTATGAACGACATAAAACACGTTGACATTCTGTAGAGACATGCGGAATGCGAAGAAAACTTCAACCTATTAACTCCGTGCCGGCAATCAAGCGCCATTTTGAAAGTATCTCCACCGGAGCCTTTAATGTCCTCCGAAACTTCTCCGCTCTCGCCCACATTAGCACACTCACCCGTGCATGATTTGAATGGATGAGGGGATTTGAAGGAATACACCGCGGTTGTCAGCCGACCAGTCGTGCAGTGCCGTCCGTTCCGGACTGCCAGACACAAATCCGGCCGGACCCTTGCACGCTTTTCATCCGTGCTGGGGTGAGTGTCGAGCGAGCAACTAGGCCTCGTGGAAAAACAGGAAATGCTGTCGAAACGGCCAGATTGCCGCCCGATGCGCCACAAGGCGAAGGGAGGAACAACAGTAAAAACCGCTTTTGTTAGATGCTTTATTAAAATTCCGGGGACGAGTGTGTTCCCACTAAATAATTTGGAGGCTTCCCCAACCAGAAGCCCCGGATGAACCATCCGATCCGCAACCTCCTGAAGGCAGATCAGTGGCGTTCCGGTCTGTCGAACAAATAAACTACAGGAGGCGCAGGTACGATCTCTGGTCCGACATCTCTCGTGGGAAGTCGAAATTCCGGACCGAAATCCAATCCCTGAAGGATGCTCCAGAGCTGTGGCTGGTCTTGAATGTTTTCACCTCTCACAGGGTGAAAGGAAGCGACATAAGCTGTGGATAGTGTGGAAGACTGGCAGAGAATGCAGCGCGATGTAGAACAGTTGCAGATATGGGCTGAGAAATGGCAGATTGAGATTAACCCAGATAAATGTGAGGTGTTGCACCTTGGTAGGGCAAATGTAAGGAGACAGTTCATTGTGAAGGGTAAGATCCTTAACAGTGTTGCTGAGCAGAGAGATCTTTGGATTCAAGTTCAATGCACCTTGAAAGTGGCTACACAGGTCGATTGTGTGTTTAAGAAGGCTGATGGAATGCACGCTTTGATTTGTCGAGGCATTGAGTTTAAAGTCAGGAGGTTATTTTGCAACTTTATAAAACACTGCTTAGGCCACAGCTGGACTATTGCGTACAGTTCTGGGTTCCCCACTATAAGGAGGATGTCGAGGATTTGGAGAGGTTTCAGAAGAGGTTTTGCGGGATGCTGCCGGGTTTGGAGGACGTGATATCATGAGATGCTCGATAAAGTTGGGCCATTTTCTCTGGAGAGGCGGAGGCCGGGTGAAGATTGTATAGAATTTTATATGATGAGGCACAGGTAGAGAGGGCAGGGAGTACATGCCTCCCCGGGTAGAAATGTCTAATAGCAGAGGGAATGCACTGAATGTGAGAGGAGGTACGTTCAAAGAAGACGGGAGGTGTATGTATTTTACTCAGAGGGTGGTGGATGCCTGGAATGCGCTGACTGGTGTGGTGTTAGGGGCAAATACTACTGGACGTTTAAATCGGCATACGGATGTGAGGAATGGAGGGAAATGGACATTGTGCAGGTCGACGTGATTAGTGCTGGGGTGTTTTGACTTCTTCTTTTGTCGGTACGGCACAACATTCTGGGCTGAAGGGCCTGTTCCTCTGCAGTAATATTGTGTGTTCTGTGTTCTATGGTCTATAGGTGACAGTCGGGCTTCGCTGCCAAATGAACTCGATGCCTCTTGTGCTTTCTTTGGAACCTTTTGAAGGCTGAAAGGCTTTGACAGAGTAGCTGTGGAGAAGATGTTTCCCATGGTGGGGGAGTCCAGGATAACAGGACACAGCCGCACGATAGAGGGTGCCCACTATAGGGAACTATTTGCACCAACATGAGTGAATGTCTACGATACTGTGCACTGGAGGGTTCTGGAGCTAGATAATTGAAAGTATTTAATCAGACGGATTGTGCAAATGGGAGTTGTGTGGAGTTGGTATAACACATGTGCTGAGGGCCGTGGCAGAATCGCTACGATTGTACTGAGTGACAGGGGAAGATTAAGTCGCTGTGTGCTTTACACGTGTTCCCATTTTACTGTGTTCTTATCTCCAGATGTGGAAGTAACGTGAGCGAACTCAGGAACAAAGGAACTTGGCAGCTCACGCAGAGAGACGTAAACTCTGGGGGACAAGTAGAATCGTGACGTGTAGAAGTGATGACGTCGGAGAGTGACACATTCTTTTGTGCACTTTCCAAGGGCGTTGTCAAATACTCACGCTTACAACTACTAAGCCACAAACTCTACTCCTAGTAACGTCCCTTCAAGATATCTGAAAGATATAGCATTTCAGGACCGGCAGACTTGGGACTGCATTACACCCTGGGAGTGAGTGTAGCAGCCGGAAGCTGAGGGAACATCGCCGTTGTGTGAAGAGACGTGGGTGCCGAGGCGGAATTCACGTAACAAAACGAAACGCAGGGTCCTAATCTCTCCCCGCTTCACCATCCTACTGTGCAGAAACTCGGGGACTGTTCAAAGCTGGACATAAATTTATTATCAGTGTTGGCGTACACTATACAACCCTAAGATTTGGTCCTCTTAAGGGCAGCCACGAAACAACGAGAAGACAGGGAGACCTGTCAAATATAGGCAGTCTACCCTGAACACGTGTTCATTCTCCGCTGTCATCCTCGACGATTTTAGTCTTGCTCGTCGCTCTAATTGGCTCGTGGATTCGCTGTCAGAAATCGACGTAGCAAACACCCCCGCCGATAGACGTGGTTGCACTCTCCACGCTCATCAACGCCGAAGCTACAGGAGATCTGAGAAGCACCAGATCGTGCAGTCGGTCCAAAAGTACATCCTTCGAAGGGACACTGCGGGCCGAAATCGATCACAGTTCAGAAGAAGTGTATTTGGTGGAAGAAGTGTATCCAGTAGTTTTGTAGGCTGTCTGCAAGATGTCACCGTTGGTCACTGACACGCTCTTGCCGGCGGTCGTGCACTCTGCTTCACAGAGATAGTACGAAACACTGGCACTCTGGACACACCACTCTCTGCCTAGAAGGCGTCACCATTCACCGTCTGGTCCGGCCGGCTGCGTCAGACAGAGGTAGAGACAGTGGGGAGGTTTGCTTCATGATTAATACATCATCGTGCACAGTTTGGTAGGTCAGGTTGCGGTGGTACCGGACACTGACGAAACTATAGGTTCATTTTCCGGTTGCACTCCTATTGGAAAGATGTCATTAAACTGGAAAGAGTGCAGAAATGATTTACAACATTCTACCAGAATTTGGGGAACTGACTTGAATGGAGAGTTTGGACCAGCGAGGGCTTTATTCCAGTGTTCGCTCAGGGGAACGCAAGCTGGATTGTGCTCGTCTGCAGACTGCTCTGGGTTGGCCCTTGCCAACGACATTCATGGACACAGGGACTTGGGTGATATTATATTTGGTGTGTGTACGTTTGAATGCTTACTGCTATCGTATATGTGCAGTATGTACCATGTACTGAGTGTGACTCTACGTACAGCGTTTGGTATCTTGGTCCCGCAGGAATGTTGTTTTCTCTGGCTGCATTCTTCGGTATATATGTGCGGTGGGATGACAATTAAAGTTGAATTTCAACTTGAACTTGAGTGTATGAGATTGAGAAGCGATCTGATAGAGGTTTATGAAGTCAGGACGGGTGTAGAGACGGTGATAACAATCAGTATTTGTACATAATTAGAGTGTGAACGACGGGGCGGCTGACGTTTAAGGTGAGAAAGGAAGGGGTTAAGAGGAGCAGGAACAGGAGCAGCATCTTTTACAGGCAAAGAACGATATCCATGAGCTGCCAGATGAAGTGGTTGAAGCAGGAACAATGGTAACTGTCGAAAGACAGCTGGGCAGATGCATGGAATAGAAATTTTTACATTGTAATGGTCAAACGCTGGTAAATCTGACTGGGTTGGATGAGAGATGTCACTTGCCCTCAAAGCCCTGCTTCCCTGCTCCATGACTCTACGACTGCATGATTATAATTTCACATCAGTTCGTTTTTGTGTTTGCTTGTTTTGTTAATGTATGACATTTTGGGGTGGTGCTGTGGAGAATCGTCCCCCACCAGAAGAGCTGAAAGACGCTCCTTCCCTCCGCTACCCTGCTGGTCAAGGTTGGGTAAAGTGAGGCATCTGCTTGTATTATATTTCCCCCCTTTCCTCTGCAATATGATCGCCCGAGGACGTCAGTGTGTGATGATGCCAAACTGTACAGGAATTTAATAAAGCTCAGCATTATTTATTGAATTGACCAAATGCAGTATTACCTAAAAATCACGTGGTAGACAATGGACTTTCTATTTGCATACACCCGAATTTTATAACTATACAAAAGGACCACAAGCATACACAAGTATTACTTCCTTCAACTATTGCTTACACATTGTCCCGTTCAAAGTAAATATGTATTTCACGCCATTTCTCAGTTCCTCTCTGCATTTCCGCTGCGTTAATCCATAGATACACGTGTTTGTGCAGGTACTGAGAATCTGCATCATAAAACCAACCTGCTGGGCGATATACACTGGGTTACTCAAGAACCGATCAGGGTAGAAGAAGTTTCTCACCGGCCAGATCAAAGAATGCACGACATATATCATCCACAGTAACATGAAATTGGCCGAAATGGTGAAAAGTAAAACCATGGACTTCTTCCGATTCTTCTCCTCTGCATCATCCTTTAAATTCTCTCCATTGTGTCGGAACTGCTTGCGAACTTTATTGGCCGCGATAATATGTCTGACGGTCAGAGCATTGCAGAACGAAATTAACAGGATTGGTGATAAGGGGGTTATGATGCTGTCGATCCACTCGTAAGCTCTCCACATTGGTGACGTCACAAAATTAGGCATTCCAACGCAACCCCATCCAACGTTGTTAATAATTACTAAAGGTTTATGCAAAAAATGGAAAGGGATTGTCCTCAGGCAGCTTGATATAATCACAACAGCGATAATCACCGAAGCTGTTTTCTCGGTGCAATATTTTAACTGAAGCTTCTGACAGCAAATTGCCACAAAGCGATCGAAGGTAAGAGCGACGGTAAACCAGACAGAACAGTCCACAGCTATAATGTACGTGACAAAATTGGTGCTACAGACTGGCGTGAGATACAGAAAATTCAATGAGAAATACATGAAATTAACCCGACGTATTATCACTTCGACAATAACCACCAGCAGATCCGCCGTTGACATGGCCATCAGGTAGCGAGTGATGCATTTGGACAAACCGCACCTTCCTCTTGACAGGATCACAATTGCCACCAAGTTCACTGCAAGAGACAGGAAATGTACAATTATGTTGCCATAATTACAGTGTATATAAATACATTTAAGTATATGGAGACTAGTACAATTTCTCCCAATTCTGTATGGAATACATTTCATTTTATGATTACACGTTACCTCCTGCATGAGGGAACAGAGGAAGTAACTCTAATTGTTGAAGTTACTCGATGAGCTGACAAGCAAAATGCGATGTTAGTAACAATCACAACTGCCCAGATGACTCACGATCGATCCTAAACTTTAGATATCTTTCTCCGTGCACATCGGCTGCGTCACTCGCTGAAAATTTCCAGCAATTTAATTTTTTTAATCTCTTTTTGAAGGAGCATGTGAGATGTCTATTGTAGTATTTTATAGCGACTGGTGAGAGAAAACGCGTAAGGTGTTTTTTGTCTCTCTGCTGTACGGATAACCCTGGCACCATTAACCACTGCCCAATTGCTCTGTGCTCTCTGCCACAGGCAGGACTTCTCATATTACACTGGGCAATGGTAATAGTCACGCATTAGGATTTAAATGAGGAGTCATGTTTCACTCAGAAAGCGGCGGATCTCAGGAGTCCTTTGTCCTGGAGGGAGGTAGATGACCAGACATTGATAATACTTAAGTTGAAGGAGGATTGATTTTTAGATTTAGTTTTATGAATTGTGGGGTAAAGGGACACATATTTTGTGAGTCCATCTTGGTCCGGGGGATCGTCCCTTCATTTGTTGGTGTGGCGGAGGTTTGATGAGAATGAAAAACATCAATTGACGGAACGCAGAAGTGTGTAGGTATCGACGTTTCGAGTCGAGGCATTGAGTTCAGACCCGCAAGTGTCAGAATCTGCATCTCCCGAGTCTCCAGGGGAATGGGATCTACTAGAGATGGGCATCGCTGACTCATAACGTGACAAATCACTTATTCTAGTCCGTTGGTGAACCACAAACTGAACCAAATAAACAGCAGAGACCTCCACATCAATGGAAGATGCGAAAACCAGATAATGGGTAAGAATTATTGATTTAATATGCCTATATGATGTTCAGATCAACTGACATTAGAAAAGAAACATTAATTATCTCTGTTCTGATCCCTGTGCATCAATAGAGCATTTTCACTTACTTGTATGACTTATTTATTTAAATTTATGGAAGCAGTACATTTCCTTGTCTCCGTTAATAATTCATTAAAGAACATTTAAACCAGTTGCTTTTATCCACACTAAACACCCCACACAGATAAAGACTGACCACAGCCGTACAGTTATATTTAACTTCAATCTAGCGAATCATCCCAATGAATCAGGTTGCTGAATGTGGTCGTTATTATAGTCCAGAGTATACTCCGTGGGGAGAGTCACAGCAGGGATGCAAATTGCGATTGGATTTACAGTCCAGTGAACTAGCCGATTAATTAATCATGTTTTTCTTTAATTATTTTGCCTTACAGTCATTTTTCTTCATGAGTGGTGAAGAAAAAATAAACATTTTAAACTCTCCTTGATATATATTCATGAATAGACTGGTACTTTTTCCACAACATGAGACTCTATATGCTGGGCAAATCAACACAGAGCAGAACAGAATGGGAGACAACAAGAAACAAAAGACCAGCAACAAAACAAGCTCCGTTTCTCCCTCCAAGACAAGTACACACACGAGTCTCCAAACACGGAAAACACTCTCTTGTTCAGCCTCAAGCCTGTAGCGGACTCGGGCATGGAATGGGCTCGCAGACATTGGGACTGGAACAGTGGTCTGTAGTTCGCAAGCTGGCGGCAACACACAGACACTTAATTCTATTATCTGTGTTTTTAAAAATTATTAGCAGATTATTATAATCATGAAGTCATTTGGCAGGAGCAAAGTGGAACGAATCTCAATATATCTCAGAACAAGTCAGATTTTGCTGCACGCAGACATTTGTTTACACGGTCACTTCATCCAAGTTCAGGCAACAGGTGAAGAACGCGGAGAACTATCCCCTCACCTCAGTGTGTTAATGCATTTACAAAACCTCCCATGAACTCAGAGAGAAATGGCCACAAAATCCATTTTCCAGACACTATTATTCACCATTTCCTTAAGGACTAGGCGCTGCCGGGCTCACTGTCCAACTAATAGTCTGTCTAATTGTCTTTTAAAGGTTGTGACCATCGTGGTTTCAACAGTCCCCTCTAGCACCTTGCGGGTGTCAACAAATCACTGTGTTGAAACAACTGTGTCCCCTCAAACCATTTTTAAAAGCAACATTCCCCACAACTTAACTTCATCCACATTAGTTTTCACATCCAACTCATGAGAGGAAAGATTCTCAATATCTACCTGATCAACTTGTTTAATAATATTATATCGGCTATTATAATCCACGGCTACTTATCGTTGTAAGCTATACATTTTCATGGTCCTTATTTTATATAAATCTGTAACCTCTTTCAGTTCAGTGTAAACACACCATGAATGTTCGATCTGTTATTATAAATAAATATCCAATTTCTGATCCAAAATATTCAAAGTCCTGTGAAGACAAGCACTTCAGCCGTATTGCTAAACACCTCTATATAACTTTTGCAATGTGGGAAAAACAAAAAGTAATCTAGCCAGCAGAAAACCTGAATATTATGGACAAACCATAATTCCGGAAAGGTACATTGACATTCGAATGAAACAGAACGTTTTGGAAATGTCTATAACAGTATATGAAGTTTCTCTAGATCTATCAAAAAGAGACTGAATAAAAAGGGTAACGTCAAAATCCAAACAAAGAAAATTTGTATTCGGGGACGCATGTTTTACCAAATGCTACATTGAGATTCATTTTATTGTTGGCATTAGTGGGAGAAAATAAACAACTTTAGAATTGGCCGGTTCGTCACCACCATTGATTCGGCCAATAACGGTGATGTCAACATCACATTAAAATACGGGATTGGGGCTGTACTTCTCCACTCAATAATCAGTTCAAACGTTGAACGGTGAACGATGAAAATATATTTTCAATGCTCAGAGTATATTTATGATCGAAGTATGGATACAGGCCGCAGTTGAAGAGCCTTGACCAAGTCACATGAAGAGTAAAAAAAACCTTTCACTTTCAAACACACACACACACACACACACACACACACACACACACACACACACACACACACACACACACACACACACACACACACACACACACACACACACACACACACACACACACACACACACACAAAACCCTGCTGTAGTTTCTGACCCTGTATCCATTCACACTCACTAACACCACGTTTTGATCTCACTTTCAGCATTTGTTTCTCATGGCGGCAAGGAGGGAAATTCACTCCTTTACCTACACGACATCTGCTGTTAAAACGAGTCAGCATCATTTTCAGGTAACATGAAGGAATTTTAAAGCGGATATTCTGGTCTGTGTTTCTTTTCTATTCAGTGTGGTTTTAACAGGAACGTGCTGGTCAGATACGATGGTAGAATGAGATGCAAACATTGCGCTTATGGGGCATTTAACCGGGTAGAGAAATCAATTGGGCGGGAGGATCCGGCCCTCATACGTGTCATTGGCGTCAGTGTCGTGGAGCAAAACTGTTGGAAAAGCCAGTGGGTCCGTTTCCATTGTCTACAACACTGCAGGTCTGTCGCTCTATGAAAGAGCGGAACAATCCTGATCAAAGACTGATTCCTGTCAATCGATGCGGTCTGATCTGCTGAGTTCCTCCAGCATTTCATGCGCGTCGCTCTGGGTTTACAGCATCGATACAACCTCTTGTGTTTATGGTTCCACTTTTATTTCCCCGCGCTGTTTACTTTCAGAAAACGGAAATATATCATGCAGAGATATAAAGCAAAGCACAGAGGTTTTGTAGTCTGTCGATGCGGTGGTCACAGAGTTATTCAGCACACAGATCTGCCACGGCTGCTGCTTTCATGACTTTCACGTGTCTCACCCCTACGCCGTGACGTTCTGAACAATGCGTCATCCTGCAGCGGTTCCATTGACTGACATGGACGGAGCCGTGAACATTGTTCAGAGACACGGGAAAATCTGCAGATGCTGAAAACCCAAAGCAACACAGACAAAATGCTGGAAGATCTCAGCAGGTCAGGCAGCATCTGTGGAAAGGTGTTCACTGTCGACGTTTGGGACCTGGGGCCTTCTTCAGGACTGAGGAGGATGGCGGAGGATGCCTGAATAACAAAATGAGGGGAGGGGACAGAGGCTCGCTGGAGGGGTGATAGGGGAATCCAGGTGGGTGAAAGATCGTGCAGGAGAACAAGTGATCTGCTAGGAGAGGAGAGTAGCAATAGGAGAGAGCGAACGAGGAGGGGACCCGGAGTGAAGTAATAGGCAGGTGAGAGGAATTGAAAGATCAAATTGGGGAACGGAGGAAGTAGGGGCGAGGGATTTGTGCACAAGTAGGAAAATTCGCTACTTATGCCGTCAGGATGGAGGTTACCCACACGGAATATAAATCGGTACTCCTCCGTCGTGAGGGTGGCCTCATCCTGATACAGGAGGATGCAATCGATCGAAACGTCGGACTGGAAATAGGGATCGGAATTAAAATGTTTGGCCACCGGGAAGTCCTGCTTGTGGTGGGTGATGCGGAGATGCTCAACGAAACGGTTCTCCAATTCAAGACCGGTCACTGGTCTCAGTAATGTAGCGAAGGCGGCAGCGGGAGTACCGGACACAACGGAGAAATAAAAGCTGCCGGTTCGCAGTTTGTCTCTAGGGATGGAGACAGAGAGATCGAGAAGAAATGCTCAGATACTCGTTCCCCTACATTCTGGGATGAAATGTAGCTGACGGCACATTGCGTGTCAGTGAGAGTGAGAGACAGAGTGAGAGCGAGAGAGAGAGAGAGAGAGAGAGAGAGAGAGAGAGAGAGAGAGAGAGAGAGAGAGAGAGAGAGAGAGAGAGAACGAGAGAGAGAGCGAGAGAGAGAGAACGAGAGAGAGAGAGAGAGAGAGAACGAGAGGGAGAGAGAGAGAGAGAGAGAGACAGAGTGAGAGGGAGAGAGAGAGAGAGAGAGAGAGAGAGAGAGAGAGAGAAGAGAGAGAGAGAGAGAGAACGAGAGAGAGAGGCGAGAGAGAGAGAACGAGAGAGAGAGAGAGAGAGCGAGAGAGAGAGAGAGAACGCGAGAGAGAGAGAGAGAGCGCGAGGAGAGAGAGAGAACGAGAGAGCGAGAGCGAGAGAGAGAGAACGCGAGAGAGAGAGAACGAGAGAGCGAGAGAGAGAGACAGAGAGAGAGAGCGACGAGAGAGACAGAGAGAGCGAGAGAGAGAGAACGAGAGAGAGAGAGCGGCAGAGAGAGAGAGAGCGAGAGAGAGAGAACGAGACAGAGAGAGAGCGAGAGAGAGAGAACGCGCGAGAGAGAGAGAGAGCGAGAGAGAGAGAACGCGAGAGAGAGAGAGAGAGAGAACGCGAGGAGAGAGAGAGAGACAGAGAGAGAGAGAGAGCGAGAGAGAGAGAGAAACGCGAGAGAGAGAGAACGCGAGAGAGAGAGAGAGAACGCGAGAGAGAGAGAGAGCGAGAGAGAGAGACAGAGAGAGAGAGAGAGAACGAGAGAGAGAGAGAGCGACAGAGAGAGAGAACGCGAGAGAGCGAGAGACAGAGAGAGAGAATGCGAGAGAGATAGATAGAGAGAGAGAGAGAGAGAGAACGAGAGAGAGAGAGAGAGAGAGAGAGGAGAGAGAGAGAGAGAGAGATAGAGCGAGAGAGAGAGAGAGAGAGAGAGAGAGAGAGAGAGGGGGGGGGGGAGAGAGAGAGAATATAACAATAGAACACTGAACACCAGCAATGGAAAAGAACCAATGTGGCTGACGGAACTAATCCCTTCCCCCTACACAATGTACATTTCCTTCCTTTTTCCGTACATACATGTTTCTCTGTAAATGGCTCTTAAAACTCTCAATTGTTTCTGCTTCAGCCACCACACCAGACAGCGCAGTCCAGACACGCACCATTCCCGTTACGTCTGGTTTATATTTACCCCTCTCTCCTGAACCGCATGACCTCTGGTATTACACATTTCAGCCCTACATCTAGTCTAATTCTGCCTCACATCATTTTAGAAACATCTCGGATCTGCTCTCAGCCTCCGTCACTCCAGAGAAAGCAACCCCAGTCTGTCCAAACTCTCGTGACAGCATCTAATCGATGCATTTCCATAGTAAACCTCTTCTACACCCTCTGCAAAGCCTTGACATCCGTCCTATGATGGGTCGACCAGAAATATCTACAATATTCCAGCTGCGGCCCAACTGCAGTCTTATAACTCAGCAACATAATCACTGGTTTTGAACTCAGTGCCTCGACTAATTCAGACAAGCCCGCCAGGCGCCTTCTTAACCAACCTGTCAGGCTGCATTTCCCCGTCTGGGGAGCTATGAACTTGGACCCCACGACCCCTAGCTCATCACACTGTTAAGGATCTTGCCCTTGACAGTGAACTATCCCTTTACATTTGACCGACCAGGCTGCAACACCACATTTGGAGAGTTACAATGCATCTGCCGTTTCTCTGCTGATATCTGCAACTGACCCATATGCTCTTGTATTCTGTGTCAGTCGTCTACGCTGTGCACGACACCGCCAATCTTCATGTCATCTGCAAATTTACTAATCCACTCATCTGAATTTGCATACATGTCATTTATATGCATAACAGCAGCCGTTCCAGTGCAAATCCCTGCAGAACATCAGTAACCACTGACCTCCAATGAGAATCAGTCCCCTCGACCACTCTCCTCAGTCTTCTATGGTCAAGCTATTTCTGAATCCAGCCCAAGGTCCAGACCCATCCTCAACAACAGCGATCAGGAGTCGTGGTAACTGTTTCCTGTCTATTGACCTGCTGATAGGTTGGTCACCTCGCCGGGTTCATTACCCAACACAAGATCCACTGCAGCCCCTCCTCTTGATGCTCTATCAACGTATTTGTTTAACAAACCCTCCTGGATGCACCCGGCAAATTCTGCCCCATCGAAACCTCTTATACTCAGAGCAGCCAGGTTATAGTCGGGAGGTTGAAATCCCCCATGACAACAACCCTATTGTTTTTACACCTTTCCTGAATCTGACTGCATATCTATTGCTCAATGTCCCGGTGACTATTGGGGGCTCTTTAGTACAATGCCGTCAGAGTGATTGCCCCCTTCCTGTTCTGAGTTCTGCCCATAGATCACCTCTGAGTGCAGTTGTGATATTTCTGTGATTAGTTGTCCAACTCCCCTCTTATCGTTTATCTCCCTCTATGAACTTTCTAAAACCTCCAAACCCTGTGACATTAAGCACCCAATCCTGTCCTACTATCAGACAGCGGATGCCAATGGATAGAGTTAGACAGAGCGATTAAGGAATGCAGGTGTAGCGCCCCGGTTAAGATTATTTATTCACTGCCAGGCTGTAGGTATTTCATTTCAGCGGATCTGTAGGGACAGTCTGTTCTGCTTTCAGCCTGTTTGGGTTTGAGCTGAGATAAGGGGCTTTGTTGTTCAGCTGAGGAATCTGGTGTCAGACAGTCAGGATGGTGGAACTGGGAGAAGGTTCAAGGGAACGCTGGGCCGAGAGGGTTTTGTGGGGGTCACAAGGGTGGAGCGATGTCCTGTTGGGCGGAGCTGGGAGAAGACAGGGGGGAAGATGGTTGAGGATTCCGTCCCTGTTGCACAGGGTGTTTTGTGCAGGTGAATGGCTTCAGGGAGGAAGGACCGATACTCCCGGGGGAGAGCCCGTTTGTTCGGGATGGATTCCGAGCGACATTCGGAAGGTGGAGTGTGTTTCCACACAGACCGAGGGTGCAGAGCGTGAGTGACAGACAACGTCAAGATGAGATCCACTTACGTGTACCTTTCATTGTCTAATTATAATGGACCCTTTTTGTGTTTTTCTTACTTTTCTTTAATAATTATTTGGCTAAGTTAACGTTCATAAATATACTTAATAACTATTTGGTCAGGTTAACGTTCATAAATATACTCTCTTTATAACTGTACACAGTGCACGATCTGTTATTTCTTGCCGACGGGCGATTGCAGGTGGACAGTAAATCACACAGCATTCACTCAAACCGGGGTCTGGGTGGGAAAGACATCCCAACCTCACGGGTTTGGCCGGACCAGAGTCGTGAACACCCGAGACGTACGGAGCCTGCGACAGGTGAGTTTCTCGCCGCGGAGTCCAGTGGCTGATAGCGAGGGGCTGACGAGCCGCGTTTCCAGAGACGCCCAGTGAAAAGGTGTGTCTCAGGTTAAAATTGGTACCCGGAAGAGAGGCTTGAGCGAATGGAGTGGCAACGCTTCAGTTACCAAACTATGCCTTCAGCTTTTTACTGAATCAATAAAACCCGGCGCGATGCGTGAGGGTGAGAGGCGATCGGATGAGATCATCATTTCAAATTCTAATGGTCGTGAAGAATGAAAGGGATTTGGCGGGAGGTCACGTGATGGGTCACTGCGGCACTGGGGGGAGGGGCGGGGATAGAATGGGGCATTGTAATATGGTGCGGCATTTTCACCAGAACCCATTCATTCCCACAGTGAGCACTCCCAATAGACCCCACCCTTCCCATTCACTCTCAATAAACTCCACACCTTCCCATTCACTCCAACCGTCCGCACTCCCAATACACCCCACCCTTCCCATTCACTCTCAATAAACTCCACACCTTCCCATTCACTCCAACCGTCCGCACTCCCAATAGACCCCACCCTTCCCATTTACTCCCAATAGATTCCACAAATTCGTATTCACTCTCACCGTCCACTCACCCAAAAGGACCCACATTTCCCATTCTCTCCCAACGTCCGCACTCCTTATAGCTCAAACCCCTTCCCATTCCCTCCTACCATCCGCTCTCCCAATACACTCCACCCCTTCGATTTCACTCCCACCATCCGCACTCTCATTAGATCCAAACCCAATTCACTTCTACTGTTCGCAATCCCAATAAACCATACCACTTCACATTCTCTACCACCATCCGCAATCAAAATAGCCCCGACTCCTTCACTTTCACTCCCATCTTCCGCACTCACAATAGAACCCACCCCTTTCCTGTCACGCCCCCCATCCGCACTCCCAATAGTCCCCACCATTTAAATTTCACTACCCCCGTCTGCACCTCCAATAGATCCCAACCCCTCCCGTTCATTCCCACCATTCCACTCCCAATAAACCCAACATTTTCCAATCCACTCTCACCATCCGCACACCCAAAGACCCCACCCTTCCCAATCACTCCTACCGTCGTCACTCCCGAAAGACCTTACCCCAGTCCCAATCACTCCCACCGTCCGCACTGAAGATTGTTGTCCCAATAGCTGGCTCACATTGTGAGGTTTCACTCACTTCAGTGCGCAATGGAGACAGGGAGAGCAACGTGAACTGTGGTTTAGAGAACAGTTTAGACGGGCTAATTGTTTCGATGGGATAATAGCTAATTGTTTCTGAATTCAGTACTGGGGAATGGAAAACCACTGTAACAGTAAACATGAAGCAAACTGCGGCTGTAGCTGTCATTCTAGCGCAGAAGAAAAGTGAAGGAAAATAAATTCTGATTTATTTTAAAAGAAATAATATTCGTAAAGGTAAGGTAACTGTGCTTTAAGGTTTGAGCTGGGAAACAGGCAATCGGTGGAGATCTGCAAGGAACACAATGAATGTCACTGTCTGTGAAGATCCATTCGCTTGCTCTGTACCAGGTCGAATTCCAGCAGCGGCAAGATTTGCCCAGGTATGAGCAGAGTGTGTGATCCGGAAACGACACAGTGGGTTCCAGATGAAAAAAAACTCCTGACAGAGGAGCGAACACGAGATCGAAAAATGCAAATCACAGGCTACGCACTAAAATATCAAGCCAACATTGTCGAAGTACACAGCTGTGATAATGCTCTCATCCCGTCTCCAGTACGATGTACAGCCAGACATTATTTTGTGTGACTCCTTTAATCACTGTATTAGCTGGGTGGGGCGACATGAGGGGGGTTGTCCGGAAACACTGAGCTGTCTCTGGCTGTCCTCAATTCTTTTCTTTATTGATGAAGCGCTTCACCGAGGTCACCGGGAATTTCACTGCGTTTATGAACTGCTCCCTGAACCTGGACTGGGTCACCCCGTAAATAAACGTATTCGTGCAGCAACTCAAATTCTGCAACATGTACCCGATTGCACTAATAATGAATTCAGAATCCGTATAATTATTGGCATCTGTCGCCCCAACATTATACTTAAAGAAATTTATAACAGTCGCCAACCATAAAAGGATAAAGCTGCCGGATATGGCGAAGAGTAAGATGATAGACCTCCTCCTGCTCTCCATCTCCGGGTCAGTCTGATTTTCCCCCTTCCTCTTCCCTCTCAGTCCTTGGCGTATTCGGTTGGCCACTATAATGTGTCTGACCGTCAGGGTGTTGAGGAGCAAAATAACAGCGACCGGGATCAACGGGGTTAAACTCTTGTCCAACCTGTCAAATGTGACCCAGCCGTGTTCAGTGTAATAACTGGGATTCAGTTTACAAAACCAGAGTACTCCATTGACCAGCTCACCCGCTTTGTGTATGAAGTAGAACGGGACGCTTTTCAAACAGATCACAACGCAAGTTGACGACAAGACCAAGGCCGCCATTTTGCCGGTGCAATAATTTGCTTTCAGTTTCCGGCAGCAAATAGCAACAAACCGATCGAAGGTGAAGGTGACGGTGAACCAGACCGAGCAGTCTCTGGAAGCACATTGCAGTACAAAGATTATACTGCACAAAGGGTAAATCTCGATAAATGTACCCGGTACGTAAAATCGCGTCTTTTCCACAACCGCAGTGACAACGGTGAATAGATCTGCCACTGCCATGGCAACGAGGTACCGACTGGTGCATCTGGAGAGGCCGCAATTTCCTCGAGACAGGATCACAATCGCCACCAAATTAACTGCAGAGTGGGCAAGCAGAAACATGTGAATTACTGCTCAGATACATTCCCTATCAGGAATGAGCAAGTATCGATTGGAAATAAAAACGATATTATCGTTGACAAATAAAACGGGGAGAATGGCGAAAATATTATAAAAGCTGAACTATGACAACCGGTTCGAATAGAAGAATGACTTCGATCTTGAAGATAATTATTCGTGGCGGACTGACGGAAAATAAAGCATTTTCATTGCTGCCGGATGTCGGGGAAAAGTTCTTGACCTGCTAACTAACTAACCTATAAATGATACCGCGCGGTCATGTGACGTCAGTGAGGGACGACATTCGGAATCGGGACCAACTCGTTCTTTCCTTCCTACACTCCCCGATCCAGATCACACCTTGTGGAACCTGCGATTCGTGACTTCTGGTACCGACCACGTCTGCTGCAGTTTGCAGAAATAAAGCTAAACCAATTTGATTATCAAACTGACCAGGAGAAAGTTGAAAATAACACCAAAACAATTAAACTGTTGATTAT
This sequence comes from Hemitrygon akajei, assembly GCF_048418815.1. NCBI lineage: Eukaryota > Metazoa > Chordata > Chondrichthyes > Myliobatiformes > Dasyatidae > Hemitrygon > Hemitrygon akajei. The sequence goes on along the minus strand of NW_027331998.1, from coordinate 963,316 downwards.
GAAAGACTCAGTTTAAAAGACATTGATGACGCCGTTTATCAGAATACGCGAAATCCCTGTACAACTAAATAGGATTAAAATCTGAAAGGATTTCTTTGGTCAGGATGGGGAAACAATAATTGGTGATGAAGAACACACACAAAACGCTGGAGGAAGTCAGCAAGTCGGGCAGCAGCGATGGAGGGGAATAAACAGGCTTTTGTTAAACTTGGGTTTCCATGATTCCCATCCCCTTGCTCGTCTTCACCTGGAATGAATGTATGTGAACTCCTGCATTTTTCACAACAACACGACACCGGTCACACTGAAATTGTGATCAATTCCTCAGATCACAGTGCGGCTGAATGGAGAAGGAATGTGATGACTGAGAATCAGAGAGAAAATGCAAACGGAACATTTCAGTCTAAAGCCTCTGACGTTCATGACCAGTGATTCCAGAGAATGAAATAACACACGATCCCATCAGACAGACAGAAATCGTTATGCTGATTGTCTCGATGTTCACTGTAACGTTACAAGACATTATGAGAGATTATGAAACCATAACTGATTTCAGTGCCACCGACAGGCAATTTCATTAACACAGCTTCCGTCTTTCATCAAGTCGCATACCGTTATCATCAATGATAGAGCTGAGCTCAGCGTTCATGACTTTTGTTAAAACATGACACAACACTCAACATTGCCTACCAGGTACACCGACAGCCACAATGACCAGATAGTACGTATTCCTGATGCGGAAAAATGTTTCCAGCATTTTCTGAGTGAGCTGATCAGAGGATTTCAGCAGCCGACAGTCGTTCCGAATGTAAATAAATGGGAGAAATCTTCCTCAACCCTGAATTTATACACCTGCTGATCTCCACGGGATAGCGACGCTTCAGATCGTTCATGAAAACAAATAACAGCTTTAAGAAAATGGGATATAGTGACTATGTCAGTGGGTGAAATATCATTTGAATAGTTTGTAATATTTAATTGGAATTCCCCAGAGTACCGACAGAACAGATTAAACTCTTTGGTGTTGCAATGAAGCTTTTGTCTCAGAGGTGAGGTAATTGTCCAAAGGGAGGTGAGCATGCCCATCCCTTTCCCTGTGAAATGTTTACCTCCTTGCTACCGGCCCCTGAGGGCACAGAGGGTAGTGGATTTTCTCTTTACTGGAGGCAGACCTGATAAAATGAAGTGAGCTCTTGTACTGCAGATTGGAGTTCATTCCCCGGCATAAACTCGACAGCTCCCCGATATCGGAAAAGGATAAAGCCCGATGATCTCACATTCGAACTGATCTCCTGTTATAAATGACATCTTCCCTGGTGTAAAGGTGGACTGGTCAATGAAAACGCTCCTCAAACAACGCAGGGTTTAAATACAGCTGACACTGTGTTGCTGTTCCACGCCAAACTCGTGGGGCTGAGAATGACATGAGGCCGCCCAACTCACTGAGCCCTTCACACAGATCATTTCTGCAAACTGACAGCGTAACTCACATATTCAGTGTTTCAAATAGTTTTCTGAAAAAAAAAATCACTTGGACTCGATGGGTGTGTGAACATTTCGAACAAAGAACACCAAACACTACACCGCAGTACACGCTCTTCGGCCCCCGATGTTGTGCGATCTTTCAACCTACTCTAAGATCAATCTGACCCTCCTTTCCAACATAACGCTCCATGTTTCTATCATCCATGTTCCTATCTCATAGTCTCTGTAATGTATCAGCCTTTACCATTCAGTAACCGGTTACAGACCATTCTATGAAGTACGGTACAAATATAATTAAGGAATGGAAAATAAACTTTACAGTGCTTTAAACAGAAAGTTATAATTGTCAATGTTAACCATAAAATCTCAATAATTTTCTACAGTGATTTATTATTTATATTTTTGTTCAATGCGACCCAGGAGTTCACTGGAAACCCGCAGTCGCCTGGTTTGCCTATGCAAACTTTTCTACTTGAAAACCCAACGATAGCCATCTGTCAATCCTTCAGAACCTCACCCGTGGTTCACAATGACACAACAGTTTCGGTCAATCCTACAGAAATCTCCTCGTTTGATTGTATTATTAATCACTAAATTCAACCACATTTAGGTCAGTCAGAACCTACAGTTGAAAACACTTTGCCGACTACCGGATTAGTCGCCACCTTCCTACTGATCTCGAACTGTCTCTTCAGTATCCATCCACCCGGTTCCTAACCGATCTCCAGCGGTGATTTAAACATCTGAGCCAGGGCCTCGGCAAGCTCGTCCCATGCGTCCCTCATCAGCCCGTGATAATCAGAATCAGAACCTGTTCATTGTCCGTCAGTAATCAAACTTAAATAAATGGGAACATATAAAGAGACTGAGTGATTATCAACAGAACGGGGAGGCCAGGAATGACCACTGAACGCGCGTTGCGAAGGGACAGTCGGGGTGTTACACCTGATCGAGCTTCGTTCAGGAGCTGAATCACAGGAGGAAAGATGCTCCGGCGATGACGAAAATTCCAGCCTCTGTTGGGGATTTATCGAGCTTTACGGTTAACAATGCAACAGTTTTACTCGTGAAGACCAGAATTGTAATTTCACCGATCACAACGTTGAATTCTCCACTTTGTTTGGAGAAATTCGGAGTCGACTGTTTTACTGTGGATTAAATTAGATTTAACATCATTTCTGATTCAGAGTTTTAAACACGAGCTCCTGCAGAGAAGCTTTCTTTGCAGTTGAAAATAACCGTATCTGGACCAAACATATGTTTCCCAGTCACAATGCTTTCTATTTTACCCAAAAGAAACACAGACAGAAAGTTTTATTTATTTCAAATATTATTATTTGTTTTCTCATGTAGAACGCTGTTTGATTCCCAAATGTCCCAATACAATCATGAGTTCGATATTGTAAATATACATCTCGAGGTGCAGTTGTGTGGCAGGTGAACATCATTGTGGAAAACCGTTTAAGGTATTATTTTCACAGTACAGAGGGAGAGAGAAAGGCAACAACAGATATTAAGACGGAAAAGGGGGAACGGGATTTGGTCACGTGGACCCACAGTTTGATCTCGACAGGTCAGATCTGATTCTGGGTCTCCGCCACGCTGACGCTTACCCAGAATCCCTGACGCGCGCTTCCGCTCATCGGTAATAATGTAATATCGTGGCACTTGTCCGATGTTGTTAGACTGGGAACATGCAAAAGAGGACGCGTCCATATATATGCGTCTGTCCGCGTGTGTGTCATGGTTTGTGCATGTGTTGTTTATATATCACAATCGCGTTATGCGTATTTGAGTGTTTATTTCCGTGCGTCCATCTGTGTGCACTCCTGTGGCTACATTTCCGTGTGTGAGTGTCTGGGTGTACAAGTGTCTGGCCGGCCGTTTGTATGCGTAAGCGTCTCAGTGTCTTTGTGTTCCTGTGACTTCTGGAAATCTGTCTATACTTGATCATGTAGGTCACATTGTGTGTGTTTGTGTGTACCTATGTGCGTCTCTCTCCGTTTCTACATGTATAACTTTGTATATTTCCTTGGTAATGTCGTTATATCCTTGTCCGTGGCTTTATGCGTGACGGTGGGTGAGTGCGTGTATCTGCCTGCACGTGAACAACACCCGGAATGAGAAAGCTCGGCTCAGCGGAACAACCATGTTTTCTTGTCCAGCTGTGAGACGGTATCGCGACAGTAGCTGCTGTCGTCCGGTCGTCTATTTTGATCGTCATACAAATGAAAAGTGATGTGTTATCTTACGAAAGCAATCAAGAACATGTCTGAAGCAGCTGTGCTCGATAGGGTTTCTCAGTATAACTATATCATTTATTGATAAGGATTACAGTAATATTTGGTGAATTAATAATTACACTGATTATAACGCTCTTGTACATTTCGATAAACAGTAAAAAAAATAAATGCCATCCTTAATTTCTTTTTATTCCGATATGTGCAGAATTTGATACATTTGGAAGGATTCAATTAACATAAGCCAGAGGAACAATTAGGTCCCGAGATATGTGAAATTCCGAAACATGTGCAGCTATTTGGAGGAAATTTGACTGGGCCACATGGCCGGCTTTTTAATGCCTATTTTCGATGTAAACCCGTCCCATTCCATCACGAAACGACAGCGTTAAGCAGAAGTAAAGGAAATATAAAACCAATTGTTTGAGCGATACAAGAAAGCCTGTCTGCTCCCCCGGTCCCAGAACACAGCTTCCACAGTCAGGACAGTTCGGCATTCTGAGGAGACGGAAGTGAACTGGACGCTGCACATCCACACTCACGTCATTCTACACATGCGCAGTAGAGAGCACCCGGACAAGCTGCATCACTGCTTGGTACGGAAACTGTATCACAGCGGGCAGGAAGACTCTGCAACTCTCGGTGAAAACGGGCCAACACATCACTGGCACCGGCCGCCCTGAATCAGGGACATATAGGCAGAAAGGTTCCGGTCAGTGGCCAGTAATATCGTGAAGGACCGCACACAGCCAGCTCATGGACTGTTTGTCCCATCCCATCGGGGAGGATGCAACGTAGAAACCACGGCAGGAACATCAGCCACAAAAGTAGTTACTTTCCCCAAGAAATAAGGGTGATCAACACGTCCGCCCACGAGCTGCACCGCTACTTTATTATTTCCGGTCAGACACAGCCGAGCGTCACTTTATGCAGTTGAAAGCAATCTGTAGATTTGATCGATCCTATGCATTGATATTTACTGTGTTGCTTTTCTGGTGTGTTTCTTTGTGTTTTTCTTCTGCTGCTTTGGATCCGGAGTAACAATTAATTTTGATCTCCTTCCATCTACCTACAGGGAATGACACTACACAATCTTGAAACTTGAAATCACGAATCCTGAAATGTGACTGCTCCAAAGCATAAACAGCAAAATTGTCGATCTAACATTATGGCCTCTGCTGAATTGACATTATCGCACGCGATGGTGATTATTTTCAGCGAGTGATTATAATATCTGGAGTTCAGTATCACATCATAGCCTGGGGCCATTGGGAATTGTTATGAGTGATGAACAGACCTGATGGACAATGGGGTGCAGAGTTAACCATCCCCCCCCCCCGAGAACCACGAATATATTGCTGTTGCTATGTTGCTCATGAGAGAGAGAGAGAGAGAGAGAGAGAGAGAGAGAGAGAGAGAGAGAGAGAGAGAGATATGAAACACAGGCAAGAACATCTGCTACAGATAAGAGGGGGAGAGAGACTGTTGGTTTACTGTATTTTGACTCTTCCTGGATTATTTTACCTTCCACTACAAGGACTTTACTTTGCTCGTTAACATTCCTCAGGAAATAGCAGGAGTGGCCTGATTTGATGGACACGGTCATTCAGAGTTGATGGATAGCTGAGACCGGCTGAATAGGGATAAAAGATAGGTCTGGAGAGACACCCTTCAGGCACACCAGTGGACACTGACTGAGTGTTGGGAACCCACAGAAAGGTGGGGGCTTTGGAGACCGAACCAGGAGATCGGTCAGTAAAGCTCACAAGTTACAGCAGGGCCGGTGGGGACTTGTGTGTGTGTCCACTCATGCCAGAGTGACGAGTCCACCACAGAAGAACGGTCTAGCTGAAGACCAGAGGGATCATAACTGAATGGCCACAACGATACGACGGATTAAGAAAGCCACAAAAGGTTTGCCTGCCGCAGCTGTTGCTGTTACATTTCGCTCTCTCTCTCTCTCTCCAACGATTTCAATACAACAACCAATACTACCTCAGCATTTATGAACTGAACCCTATACTTTCCTATGACGATTCATTTACCCCTAGTCATCGATAGAGCTTGTTTATTATTGATTATTATTATTCCTACACTTTTAGTTTTATTACTGCTAACTTGTTTTATATGTATATTTGCATTTTTGATATTGTATTGTGTAGTTTACTAATAAACACATTTAGTCTGGTACCATCAGACTCCAACGGATTCTTCTATCTCTGCTTGTCTGACACCCAGTTACGGTGTACGTAACAGAATAAACACAGTCTCCCGTCAACTGTTTTGTCTCCTGATTAAGTGGACAATTGTGATCACTGGCCATTTAACTGAGGCTATGAACTGCTCTCTGAACTTAGACTGTGTTACTCCATATATAAATGTGTTCGTGCACAAACTCAGGTTCTGTAACATGTATCCAAGTGCCTCCAAGATAAATTCTGAATCGGTGTAACGATTGGGATCTGTCCCTCCGACGTTATACTTGAAGAAATTGACAACAGTCGCCAACCACAAAATAATAAAGCTGCCGGATATGGTGAAGAGGAGGATGGCAGAGCGCCGCCTGCTTTCCATTTCCGGGTCACTGCAGTTCTCCCCCTTTCTCTGACCCCTCAGTCCCTTACGAACCCGACTGGCCGCTAAAATGTGCCGGACCGTCAGAGCGTTGAGGACCAGAATTAGTGCGAATGGAATCAGTGGGGTTAAACTCTTGTCGAATTGGTCAAAGCTCACCCACTGGTATTCAATGTAGTAAGCAGGGTTGAGCTTACAAAACCATAAAACACCGTTAATTATCTCTCTTGGGTTATGAATGAAATAGAAGGGGATATTTTTTAAGCACATAAGAGTGGAGGTTGTCGCCAGAACCAAGGCCGCAGTCTTTCCTGTGCAATAGCCGGCTTTTAACTTCTGACAACAAATGGCGACAAACCGATCGAAGGTGAAGGTGACGGTGAGCCAGACCGAACAGTCTCTGGAAGCACATTGCAGTACAAAGATAATGCTACACAAGGGATACGTCTCCAGGAAGGATCCCGGGAAATAGTACTTGGCCCGTGTGAAGAGCGCAGTGACGACAGCCGTCAGATCCGCCGCTGCCATGGCAACCAGGTAGCGTGTGGTGCACGTGGAGAGGCCGCACTTCCCCCGGGACAGGATTGCAATCGCCACTATGTTCACTGTGCAGCAGAGAGGAGAAAACAGGTATGGAATCAGAACTTTGTCTTATTCAAACATTCAAACTCATTCGTAAGGCCAGTGATGTTGTGGGGGTGGAACTGGACTCTCTGACGGTGGTGTCTGAAAAGAGGATGCTGACCAAGTTGCATGCCATCTTGAACAATGACTCCCATCCACTCCATAATGTACTGGTTAGGCACAGGAGTACATTCAGCCAGAGACTCATTCCACCGAGATGTAACACTGAGCGTCATAGGAAGTCATTCCTACCTGTGGCCATCAAACTTTACAAACCCTCCCTTGGAGTGTCAGACACCCTGAGCCAATAGGCTGGTCCTGGACTTATTTCCACTTGGCATGATTAACTTATTTTTATTTAATTATTTATGGTTTTATATTGTTATATTTCTTCACTATTCTTGGTTGGTGCGGCTGTAACGGAACCCAGTTTCCCTCAGGATCAATAAAGTATGTCTGTTTGTCTGTCTGTCTGTAAATTTATTATCAAAGAAGGTATAAATTATTCAACCTTGCGATTTATTTGCTCGCAGGTAGCCATAAAGCAAAAACATGAAAGAACGCTAAAATTAAAAATAAAAGACCAACCAAATTTGAGTCCTTAGATCATATCGCCGGAGCAGCCCGGAGTAGGCCCAAAACCTCGCTTAACCGTTCATCATATCAGCGGGCACGGAGCACAAAAGCCAGGACAATCTTCACAGCCTCAGCGCTATGGACAGAGGAGTGACCATGGCTGAGAACGAGCGAAATGACCTCTCGCCCCGGAACCCCACACCCTGTCTTTTTACTCGATATGGGTCGGCGTTGAAACCAACCATACAAACGTACAGCGGAAGAATCCAGTGCCTTGGAGACCGCACAGGGGCAATTGTCCGAGCATCGGAACCTCACACCCTGTCTTTTCACTCGATATAGGTCGACGTTGAAACCGACCATACAAACGTACAGCGGAAGAATCCAGTGCCTTGGAGACCGCACAGGGCCACTTGTCCGAGCATCGGAACTCCACCTGCAGCCATCCTGTAGCACACCATCTCGGCTCATTCCCCAATTCGCCTCGTCATCTCTCGCCTCTTCACTGCTTGTGGCAACAATTGAACGCAGTTTGTCTTAGAAAAAAAAGTCCTCAGTGATTTAGTGAGATCTCTTAACTTTTTCATCACCAGTGAGCTGTCTCACCTGTTCGGTAGCGCCATCTTAACCGGAGTTGAGGGACTGGGTAGCATTTCTTCATATTCCTGCAAATGCCCGCAAGAAAAGGAATCTCAATCTGGTTTATGGCGATACCTGATAATAAATATACTTTGAACTATGAACATTACGATGTAAAACATTTGGATTGGAAGAACTAACGTTATAACACTGAAATTCTAGACCTAAAAAATAATGTTCTACATGCCTTCGGCTCTCAGATCTGATCCGTCGGAAGAGAAGTGCAATTAATATTTAAATTCGGAGTAGTTTGTCGGAACTGGGTTGGAGTTTTGGGCACTTGATGCTGCATGAGTGAGTGTAGAAAGGGAGGACTCTTTCCGAGTAGAAGCTGGGTAGTCATGTCATAGGGATTGGCTGTAGGAAATGTTAATGGTCAATGGATGAGTGAAATGGACAAATAGATGGATATAGGATTTAGAAAACGCGGTGCAAAGAACATTTCCAGGGCTGTCCTTCACTCTCAGATGTGAAGGGCAATGATAACACTGTTGTAACCAGGCTGAGTGAACAACAGAGATGGGCGGCTGAGACAGAGAGAGATATCAATGCTGTCTCCTTCTAATCTAACGCTGTCTCCTTCCCAATTCTGGGAAAGACCATTCGTCCTGAAACGCTCGTTCCTTTCCTATTCCCCTTGGATGCGAACGCACCTGATGGTCATTTTCCAGATTAATGCCGGTTGTTCAAATGACAACGGGTTGAGTCTACAAGTCCTCTTCGAAACTGACCATCTCGGGTTATCGCCAAGAAGCATTGGATGGTGAAAATTACAGACCGCAAACCACCGCCTGCTGTCCATTCTGGATCACTGCAATTCGCTCACTTTCTCTGAATCCCTCAGTCCCTTCCGGGCCCGACTGGCCGCTCCCAGAAAGCAATAAGGCCAGAAGACATGGGAGCCGCATTAGCCTATTCGACAAATCGAGGCTGCTCCGCCGGGCAAAAGTTAAAATAGAAGTTGGAAAAAAAAGATGTTGGAAGCCTGAACAACAAACAGAAGGGCATGCATTATGTCCCAGGAGGCAAACAGCTTTAAAGCTTCTGGAAAATAATCTTCCCTCAGATCAAGAACAGTCCATCAGATCAATAAACTTCCCTCAGATCAATATCAACAGTACATCAGTATAACCTTCCCTCACATCAAGAACAACAGTCCATCAGCATAACCTTCCCTCAGATCAATATCAACAGTCCATCAGTATAACATTCCCTCATATCAATATCAACAGTCCATCAGTATAACCTTCCCTCACATCAATAACCACAGTCCATCAGTATAACCTTCCCTCACATCAATAACCACAGTCCATCAGTATAACCTTCCCTCACAACAATAACCACAGTCCATCAGTATAAACTTCCCTCACATCAATAACAACAGTCTATCAGTATAACCTTCCCTCATATCAATAACAGCAGCTCATCATTACAACCTTTTTTAATCAAGAACAACGGTCCATCATTTAAGTAGAGGAAACGTGCTGGTTTTCAGCTATATTTTTTCTCTCTGTGCTGACCGCAGCCTCCAATTCTATCAGTAAAATCAAGAGCCCTGCTGGTAGAGACCGCAATAAAGTGCGTGTCGTGAAGGGAGCCAAAACTGCACCGTGAATATGTGAAGGAAACTCCCTGCATCACTTGGCGTCTTTCACGAGGTGATAAAATTGTATGAAAAAAGACAAAGTAGTCATCATACATTGCAATTGATAAAGTCATTTTGGATCAAACCAGATAATGTCTGTCTATGAAATGGGTAACCCCTTATTATTCTTGATAGCCTCTGTAAAGTGTAGTAAAGCGAAAAGAAAGATTTGTCCACAAGAAGGTCGCCGGGTACCAGACTGACACACACAACAATCCGGAAGAGTACGACAGCTGAGGTGGCGTCTATGGAACGACTAAAATGTCAACGTTTCCGCCCAGAACCCAACATTAGATGGCAGAACTTGAATTTGTGTCTGCTGCCATTTCTACACCTTGGCTAATTCTAGGTTGTTTTATTTCAATACTGTATACGTTTTCCAGGAAAATATTTACACAATTTGCTCTGAGTACTGCAGCCTGCCACTAACTTTTCAACATCCTTGCTGTCGCCTGACGGGGAGAGCAGAACTATCTTGTGTTTATGTACGTGCCTCTTGTTGGATACACAGGGGAACATATCCCTGTTCGCTTTAACCGAACCGTCAGCTCCTAGATTTTAACTGCCGTTTAATCGTGTCCTCTGCAGACGCTGAGAACTCGCTGAGATCTAGATACGGAAATTCCCCAGTATTATGAGAGCAATATCGATCAATCTCGAGACCCAATTCCAGAAAGTCAAAAACAAGCAAACGAAAGGTGGACAATTTCACCGCCTACCTAGTTATATATCTTCATCGCGTAAGTTAATGTATCTTGTTAAAACATGCTTCATTAATCTGTATTTCCTCTGATCTAGAAGTAACACAGTTTAATGCAGTCATAACATATAATTACTTAGCAATTGTGTCCCCTCATGGAAATGAAAGGCATCAGTATTTTAGCTGAACAATTGCAGAGTTACAAAGTGGGGAATTAAAAATAAATATCTGCTGGTGCGGAAAATCGGAGTTTAGAATAAAGCAGAATATGCATTCTATAGGTCAGACAGCAGTGGAGAACGGGACACAGAGCTACTGTTCGAGGTCTGAGAATCTTCATCAGACATACCCGGAACATTAAACGCATTTCCGTTTTCACCGTTACTTCCCGGCCTGTTGACACTTCCCAGCATTTTCTGTTTCATTCTGAGAGGTTTCTGGAGATCCCAGAAGTCGTCAGAAATCCAGCTGTCCTTCACGCTTCCATGAGCAGAATCAGCACATTGTGCTCAGTGCTGTTCAAGTGTATCTGTCCGTGACAATGAGAATTACACTGACTTCTGGTATTTCTAAACACTATCGCCATTGTCAACAGAATAACCCATGTAAAATCCTCAAGCGGATGCTATATCCCGTAACTGTGCGGGTCTGTCCAGACATGGAGAAACATTTGAAAAATATCCGTAACATGCCAGATGACATTTATTTACAAAACCGCAATAAATCAAAGGCAAGCTCTGATGGATAATACAATTTAGCGAGAGGAAGCAGGAGTATAACAATACATTAACATTCAGCAAATATCCGAATGAAGCAATCACGCCATTATGTAAGGGATCCTGTGCACACATGCAGTGTGCTAGTGCCTTTCAGATAAAATTAAATTTGTTGACTGTTAATGAGTTTTCAATTCCTGCTTCCTCTCTCTAAGTTTTACTAGATCGCCACTCTACAGGAAGGTTTGCCTTTCAGTTAATAACTAAATCGATTGGCATATTTCAGTCAGTAAAGGGAATGTTTTTGCCTGTCATCTGAACATTAATAATCCAGAATATAGCAAAAAGACAATGAACGCATCAGCAGACTCGAAAACAAACAAACAAACAACACGGAGACAGATATACCAAACATTTTGTTTTCATCTGCCATCATGTGACAATAGCAATGTGTCACTTGTACCAAAGTGACCCCTGCGTTCAGCGAACGTTAAAAGCTGCGATTAACCGGCGACAAATAGACCAATAAATTATGCAAGATCGAGGTATAATAATGAGTTCCCAATAGTATTTTCAGTGCCTAGTAAAAGTGCAGGTGCCCCGAAGCTATCGTCACATAAATTAGGGCTACAACAAGGGAGTTTTATCAATGTAGCCAGGAATTCTTATTTGTGAATCACGTGCTCATTGAAACGGATCTCCGTCACCGGGAACAAGCACAGATCGGAATATTTTAGAGATTATAAACCTTGCATTGATCTTTCTACTACACTTTTGTTTAATACCACACAGTAAGTAGGCTATGTCACCCAACCACAATCATACAGCCGGTATATGTTTCTTTGTCTTTCGTTTTATGTCATCTACAGGCAATTTCATTAAAACAGTTTGAGTCTTTCATCGAGGAACATATAATTTTCATCAATGATAGTGCTCAGCTCAGCGTTCATGACTTTTTAAAAATCATAGCACTCAACGCCACTTACCAGGAACACCGACTGCCACAATGACCAAATAGTATGTATTCCTGATGCGGGAAAATGTTTCCAGCATCTTGTAAGTGAATTAATTAAAGGACTTCAGCAGTCGGCAATCGGTCGAAAGGAAAATCAATGGAGGAAGTCTCTCTGAACCCTAAAAGTATACACCTAACAATCTCCACGAGACACCGACACTTCAGATCTTTCATGAAAACAACTAACGGATTTAAGAAGATGGAATATAGTGACTGTGTCAGTGGGTGAAATATCAGCTCTCATATAAATAGTTTGTAATATTTAATTGGAAATCCCCAGAGTACCGACAAAACACATTAAACTCTTTGGTGTTGAAATGAAACTTTCTCTCTGTGGTGAGGTAATTGTCCAAAGGGAGTTTGGCATGCCCGTCCCTTTCCCTGTGAAATGTTTACCTCCTTGCTACCGGCCTCTGAGGGCACAGAGGGTAGTGGATTTTCTCTTTACTGAAGGCAGACCTGGTAAAATGAAGTGAGCTCTTGTATAGCAGATTGGAGTTCATTCCCCGGCATAAACTCGACAGCTCCCCGATATCGGAAAAGGATGAAGCCCGATGATCTCACATTCGAACTGATCTCCTGTTATAAATGACATCTTCCCTGCTGTAAAGGTGGACTGGTCAATGAAAACGCTCCTCAGACAACGCAGGGTTTAAATACAGCTGACACTGTGTTGCTGTTCCACGCCAAACTCGTGGGGCTGAGAATGACATGAGGCCGCCCAACTCACTGAGCGCTTCACACAGATCATTTCTGCAAACTGACAACATGACTCACATATTCAGTGTTTCACATGTTATAAACATAAATTTGATTCAATGGATGTATGAACATTTGGAACATGAGGTATCGAACACTAGAACGCTGTTCACGTCCTTCAGCCCCCGATGTCGTGCGATCCTTCAAACTACACAGAAATCAATCTAACCCTCCTTGCCAACATAACGCTCCATTTTTTGATCATCCACCTACCTATCTTAGAGTGTCTGTGATGTTTCGGCCTCTACCACCACTCCTGGCAAGATTTTCCACGCAACCGTAATTCTCTGTGTAATAACGCTCATCTCTGGCTTCCCCGCAATAACTCCCTCCAACCCGCTTAAATGATGGACCTTCGTATTGTCCATTTCACACCTGGGTAAATGTCTCTGGTTATCTACTCCATCCATGGCTTTTGTCATATTGTACAACTCTAAAACGTCACCTCTCATCCCCCTTCGCTCCAAAGAGAGAAGCCACAGCTCACTCAACCTTTCCTCACACGACATGCTCTGTAATTAAAGCATCCTGGTAAATCTCCTCTGCGTCCTGCCTATAACCAGATGACCAGAACGGGATATAATATTCTGAGTGTGGCCTAACTAAGATTTTACTGGGCTGCCGCGTTACCTCGCCGCTCTTGAATTCAATCTTCAATAAACCAAAACAAATTAAAGTAATTGGAATTAATATAACACCCTGAAAACAAAACTTCACACAACACCAGTGAATACTCTGCGAGAGCTATTGTTGGAGTGTCCCAGTTACAGAGCTTTCATCTTCTCACTCAAAGTCCGTGTCAGTGTAATTACCCAAAACCAAGCGGGAGCTCTCATTGGAATTGAACCGGCCGGACGATTTAATTTGCACTGATAAGTACGTTTGAAAATGTCTGACAGAGTGAGCTGGAGGTACACGCACAAAATTCAGGTGGAACTCAGCGGGTCAGGCAGCATCTATGGAGAGGAACCAGGAGCCGACGTTTCGGGCCGAGACCCTCCATCAGGAATGACGTCAGATTCCACCATTGCTGTCTGACCTGCTGAGTTCCTCCAGCATTTTGTGTGTGTTACTCTGGATTACCAGCATGGGCAGAACCTTGAGGGTTGATGGTGGAACGAGCAGGTTCAACGGGGTGGAGATAACTGAGGGAGAATTGATGGAAATTTACAGGATAACAATGGAAACACCATTCCCAGTTTGGGATGGGTGGAGCTCAGCTGGCACGGAGTTCAGATATTTAGTCACAGATAAACAGTAAAGCGAAGAGAACATCACAGAACCGGAATCTGTCGGACTGGCGATGCAGGATTTCCACCGGAAAGTCGTTCATTCCTTTCCTCCCCCCGATGCAGCTGGACACGAGGAGATCTTCCAGCAGGTTATCTGTTGCTCCGAATTAGAACTGAGAATATGGAATTGTGACGAGCTCTTAAGGTTTATTCAATATGGAGTGTGCCTTTAAAAAGAGAGAGTGTGTGTATACCGATTTAGAGAGAGAGAGAGAACACCGAACAGCCCGTGAGTTGCTATGGTTATGGCAGGGCGGAGCTATGTGATGGACCGATAGCGTTCAACATGTTTGGGATATGTACAAGGTCAGCAGGCTTTTCACACAGACACACAGGAGACACAGACAGAAATAGACACGAGATGAGCTTTGTGCGCCCACGAATAGGGAGGGTTTTGCTCGCAGTACGAAATAGTGTTGACTGGTGGAAGGCTATCGGTATGGTTAACCCTTGACTGGGTTGATAGCTTTACCGCTTGAAGACGGTACCCTTTTGTGTGGTCACACTCGGTGACTTTAACAGGACATCGGAGGACAACATGGGAAGAGTCGACGGCATCGGCTTACTTGGGGAACAAATCATCTCTCTCTCTCTCTCTCTCTCTCTCTCTCTCTCTCTCTCTCTCTCTCTCTCTCTCTCTCTCTCTCTCTCTCTCTCATCAATCTACTCAAATCAATATCACGAACTGAACTGACTTCATACCTATAGCATCGTAAGCCTATATAATTTACCACCTAAGCTTGAAGAAGTTTGGGGTTTTATATTTACACACTTAGATATGCATAAACTCTGCTAACCTGTTTGCTTTATCTTGTTTACTTTATTACAAAGATGCTAATAAAATAGTGTTTGTTAACAGAAGACTCAGACTCCAGGTGTGTTCCAGTTTTTGCTGGTCCTTTTAACCCGTTACGGGGTACGTAACAAAAGTGGGGGATCGTCCGGGATATAACAAAAATGGTGGTGGGGGGGGCGCTTATTGATTGAGTGATTATCAGTCTTATTGGCTAATCCTTTGTTTTGTTCGTGTGTGAAAATCAGCATAGATGGACGTTGGGGATTTTCTGGCATCGCCAGACCCTGTGGCTTTAAATAAGGCTAGAAAGGATGAGCTGTGGGAAGTTGTTAATGAATTGAAACTTAAGGAGGTAAAGAAGGGAATGACAAAGGTAGAACCTGAAGGACAATAGCTGAATACTATATCACTACGAAGCAATTTGGTGAAGAGGAGTTAAAGGGGTTTCCTTTAGGTAACGAGGAGATCCAGTTGCCACTGGAACAAATGAAGTTAGATAGACTTAAATTAGAGACTGAGGATAAAGAAAAAGATCAAAGGCAGTATGATGATAGAGAGGCAGATAAGCAGAGGGAAGAAGCAGAAAAACAGAGAGTAGAGAGAGAGAGACACACACACAGAGTGATCGAAAGAGAGAAATGGCTGTGACAGGACCAAGTGTTAGGCCGTGGTGATGAGCTGGTTGTACCGTTTAACGCCAGCCAAGAGATTAAGTTTGCATCTCCATTTGATGAGGCCGGAGTTGATATGTATTTTGTGCATCTTGAAAATGTAGCCCAGAATAGGAAATGGCCGAGGGATCAGTGGGCTGTCCTGTTACAAAGTGTGATTAAGGGGAAGATTCAGCAAGTGTATTCTGCTCTTACAGTTGAACAGGCAAACGATCATAACACGGAGGCGTATAGATAGAAGTTCAGAGATCTGAGGAACTCTTGGAACCAAACGTATGTTGAGTTTGCCCATGAAAAACAGGTGTACCAATCGTTGTTGTATCT